>NC_064286.1:17763031-17840661 GCF_019186545.1 Solanum stenotomum
TCTTGTGGGCCATGATGCAGTGGCTTGCCAATTCCTTACCACCCTCACACCACCAAGGCCACTCCCACGAGTCGTGAATTGGCTCGTGTGGAGGAGCCAATTTGGGGTAGCCTTAAGGAGCCTACTGTCTCACCACCACGAGTGGCACCACGAAGCGTGGTGACCACCACTGGCCGTGAAGTCCCTCGTGGTCATGCACAGTGCCTTGGCAAGGCTTTGGCAGCCCTAGCCTTTGCCCTTTTTCCCTTGGCCCTACTCCACCTCCATGACTCTAACTCTCACATTTTAGCTCTAGTTTAGCATACTATTTTCCGGGGTGCTACAAAAGTATTGTCGTTTGGCTTGCCGAACATGCCTGAACAATTACCAAACTTGGAAATTTATTTGGCAGACGCATTGAAGTCTTCATAATGCACTTCGACAAATCGTCCTTTCGAGTTGTGATCCCCAATCCTTACAGTGCAGTTTTCCATCTTCTCATGCTCAAAAGGTTGACAAGAATCATTCCGCCTATTACTTTTACCGGATCACAATTTAGGTTATGGTCTCTCCCAATCTACCCTTATCAATTTTTCAATTTCTTTTCCAATGCACGTTATTTGAATGTAGTAAAAACAATAGTAAAGAAATGGGTTGCCTCTTATGAAGCGCCTTATTTAATGTCATGGCACCACATAGTCCTCAAACTTTAACTATCATTTTTAGGGTTTGGGGTGGTATCACTAAGAAAAGTTCCCTTTTTCCTTAGATTTAGATGAGTGGAAATTTGACCCAGTTGGTTCTCCCTCAGCTTGTTCGAGACTAAATGAGTAGTCATTGTTTGGGTTAAAGTGGAGAAGTCTGTTTTCAAATCTTTCAACACCTTATCGGATCCTTCAACCCTATTATAGATTCTCCCGAGCATGTCTTTCGTGTTGCTTCCTTTTAGACTAGCTTGATCTTTTGTGCGTGGATGATCATGGAGAGGCATGCATCTATCTTTTTCCACTTCCATGCCTCTCCAATTCCACCCATCCAATATTTCCAACCACTATCTCTATCCTTGTTCCAACCTTGGTTCCCACCTTGACGTTGATAATTACTATGAGATCCCCCACTTGATTTCCCAAGTATTGAACCTCTTCATTTTATAATGCCTCATATGTGGCATCATAATAGCACAATCGACTATTTGTTCTAACTACATTTACTGACTTAGTTCCACCTCCCATGACACGTTTAGATAGCAAATCAATTTGGGTCAACATTTTGGCCATGTTTTCATCTTTTCATGGTCCTTTTTTATTCTTACTTTACTCAAGCCCACTTGTAGAAGAAGTGCTCGGTCTTCTATTGTGTGCCATGATCGGTTAACCTTAGTCATATCATCTAACAACAATGCCGCTACATCATAAGGTTGCCTCATTTATCCACTACGCAACAAGTGATCAACCACACTTTTATTTACTGAATAATGGCTCCGATAAAAGAATTACAGCAACAAATTGTCCGGAACAACATGCGTTAGACATTGCTAGAGTAACTTCTTGAACCTCATCCATGTTTCATACAATGGCTCCCCTAAAAGAATTTGGAGGTTTTAGATTTGGAGATGAAGTTTAACCATCTTTGAGTGTGGGAAGAATCATTCCAAGAAATCTTCTGTTAGTTCATCCCATGATGTAATAAAATTAGTTGGTAACTCTTTTAACGATCTTGAAGCTTCTCCTGTTATGGAAAACGGATATAGTCTCTACCTTATGGATTTTTGGGAGATATTCTTGATCAGAAAGTTTCCACACACCTCCTTAATATTCCCATGGTTCTCATGGAGATCCTCATGAGGCAGGCCCCTAAAAATTCCTTTCATCCAGAGAAATTGGATCATAGAAATGGTGATGTGAAACACCGTCCTCCCGGTTATAGGAGGCAATCGGATTGCTCCCGTGATTTGAATGGTATTAATGGGAATATCATTCATGTCACCCATATTATCATTTTTACCATAGTGACTATCATTCTCACTCCCATGATCACTCATTTGGACAACCAAGGACATGACCTACGGCTCGTGGGTCATTTCACAGGTCGTGAATGGCTCCGTCGAAACTCGCACCACATTTTTCAAAACTAATTTTTTTTGTCTTTTCATATATGAATTGTTACATTTTGAAGCATTGGTTTATGTGAATAGCCAAATCAGGCTTTCCGCCTAAGTTGGGGGTGTGGAAAGAAATGAGGAAGGAAAGCCAAGTAAAAGGTCAAGAAAGATGAAATGAAACTCAGCCTTGAAGTTTGTTACAAAAAGAAGGAACCCCTTTTTATAATAAGATTTAAAAAAATATTGTGATGAGAAACATTTGAAAATTGAAATGAAAAAGAGAGTTTTGTGAAATAAAAGGGGTTCCCAATAAAATGATTGACAAGTCAAAGTTTGAGAAGAGGTGAAGATAATTGCAACAATGCTTTGAAAAGGTGATGTCACTTAGCCAAATTAACCATAACTTAACCCTAAGCCCCATTACAATCCTAATAGACTCTTGAGATATTGAATGAAATGGGTTGTGTGTGTGACACCTCAAACCTGAGAAAGGGCTTGAAAAGAGTAGTGGGAAAATTCACAGGCCAAGAACTTGACGACGGACCCTCCACTGAGCAATAGACGGGCCGTGAAGGTTACCATGGTCTATGAAAGGTACCATGGTAAGTCCCCCAAGGCCATCCCAACAGGGGACCCTCCCACGGAGGCCTCAACGGCCCTTAATGAGGGTGACAGATCGTCAGAGGTGCCATGAAGTGGAGCCTTCCAAGATGGAGTTCTCCATTAGCCACTGGTTAAGGTACCACGATGACCATAACGGTTGGTTGAAATCTTGACGGGACATGGGGAGGATCGTCCATGGGACTTAGGTGATTGGAGTCCCCATTAGCTATTGGTTCAAGGACCATAACTTCAAGGACAACTCATGTTCCCTTAGACAGGTTGTAAACGCTCTCGTGAAAGGGGTTGCATCATCTATAAGTCAAGGTCTTTTGAGTCTTTTCCTAATTATTATATCTTGATCCTATGTCGTTTATCCTTACCTGGATCCGCATTGAAATGGTTTTAACCCCAAATTTCCCCAATTAAAGTCATTCTCTTCAATTCTAAAAGAAGAACAAGTCTTCTCCTCCAAAATATTTCTCTCTCTAGAAATCTTGAAGAAGAAGTGTTCAACCTAGGGTTTCAAGTCAAGTCGCCTAATCCTCCATTGAAGTGAAGATTTTTTTTTCATTGAGGTTTGATGGCTTTCCATGAATTTCTTTCCTCTATAGAGTTACCAATTTCTTCAATTTTCAAAGTTAGAAATCCCCAATTAAGTTATGATTTTCTTTTATTTTATGGGTTCTCTTGATTATTGATTTAATTGATGGATTTATAATCTTTTATGCATGAATTGATTTAATCTCATGTTTTTATTATGATCCCCCATGAACTCATGCAATTTCCATGTTTTCAAAGTTATGATCATATGATGTGGGTTTTGAATTATGAAAGAAATGTTTATAAAATTAAGCATGTTCTCATGAAATTAATGTAAATGTTTTAAGGATACTTTTAGAATGAAGTATCAGTGTTGTCATTTGTTTTGTTGTGGAAAGATTTCTTATATACACATGAAAGCATGATTTGTGAAAGGACATTCTCAAATAAAGGATTCTTAGGGTTGAAAGGTTTTCTCAACTAAAATTGGAATCAAAGACTTAAGGAGCTATTCTAATGAAACCTTGCTTGGATGGTTATTAAATGATACCTTTACATGGATGATACATGACGTAGCTTGGATTGGAAATACGATGTTTGCTTCCATTGATAATAAAGACAAGTATGCATAATTAACTTTTCCATGGGAATTAATCTTAACACTGAGCCGACATTGAGATTGAAGCTCTCCCATTAGTAGAGGTTGAGTTTATAGTAGGAATATACTTATCCCTTAACTATGTGTCACCATAGGATGTTGTCTTATCTAGACATAAACTGGTGATCTACCTAAGCTAGAAGTTCATGGTCCATACCTTACTAAGTAGGGCAACCCTTTTCAATTTGGGAGACACTAGATTCTATATTTATAGCTCACACAATATCTATGTTAGTTAAAAGGTAATTTTTCCACAATAATGAACTAAGGTTACTTTTATAAGTATATCATCAATCTTTTAAAACTGTCATCTTACATTGACCATGTTTTACGACTTATGTTTCCTAACTCTTTATATTCATGTCTTTAGCTTGGTCATTGCATGTTATGGAAATGTCCCTTTTTAGCATGACTTTGTATGTTTTTATGCATCGTTATCATGCTTGATACATATTTTGTACTAATGCCTACTCTTGCCTACATTTCCTAAAATTTAGAGTCTGACATTCAAGGTTCCAGTTTTATGGCTAGAGGTTGTTGAGGAGATTTTGAGTTTTGGTGAATCCTCATGATTCGAGGACTGGACTTTTACAGTTTTTAGCATTTTCATATTTTCAGCTTTGGAATATGATGTACAGGTTACGCCCAAACCATTCTTATGTATTAGATGGCTTTGAGACGATATATATATTTTCTTCTTGGAACATAAAACTTGTATATGTTGAAACTGTCTTTTAAATCTATTTATTATTTTATCTTTTATGATCAATGCTAAGTGGCTCGTATGGGTCTTCTCGGGGTCCTATACGCCATGCTAAGCCTAAAGGATACCTTGGGTTGTGACAAACTTGGAAATCATAGCACAAGGTTTAGAAAGGTCCTAGGAAGTCTCATAAGCCACATCAAGTAGATTCCTATTCATGAATTTGAAGCACGCCACATTTATGAATCAGAGGCTATAAGATTTTTAGGAAACTCTATTTTTTTCATTATTATAAAGTTGTGCGATACAGTTAACTCTATAAGGTCTCTATCATAATCATTATTCGATACTCTACAAGATATAGCTACTCAATGAGCATTAGCTAGAAGGAATGCGGGTGAGAATGTGGAATGACAAGCCCCTCCTCAAGCTCCTCCAGTTCTGGTCGACCCTTTGACCGAGTAACTGAATAATACAAAGTTTAAGGTTGTTTTTCAAGTATTGGCCCAAGCCATGACTACTCAAGCCAATAGGGAGGTTGTGGTCCCTATGAACCAAAATGTGGGTAACGTGGCATCTAGATTGAGGGACTTAACTAGAATGAATCCCCCGTACTTCCATGGTTCTAAGGTTGAGGAAGATCCTCAAGAGTTCATTGATGAGGAGTGACCCCGGTGGATAAGGCCGATTTGGACCATTATTGACTTAAGGGTATTGCTCAAGTTTGGTTCAACTAATGGAAGGAAGGGAGGGAAGTTGATGCGGGTCCTCTCGATTGGGAAAAGTTTTAGGTTGCTTTACTTGATAGGTTCTTTCCCCTTGAAATGAGGAAGGCAAAGCTGCTTGAATTGATTAATCTTTGTCAAGGAAGTATGAGACTGAAAGAATATGCTTTAAAGTTCACACTATTATTGACGTATGCTCTTACTAGGGTTATCGATCTTATGGCAAGAATGAGCAAGTTTGTTGCAGGTGTGTCTAAAATGGTCGTTAAGGAGTGTCATACCACATGCTTATAAATGATATGGATATTTCCCATCTCTTAGTTCATGCTCAACAAATTGAAGAGGAGAAATTAAAGGAAAGATCTAGGGAGGTAAAGAGGGCCAAAACTAGTGATGGTAACTTCTCACATTCAAGATTTGATAGACATGGTTGTTGTTAGTTCTGAAAAAAATATTTTGGTCAAGGTTCCTCCAATGCTCCTTCTATGTTTAAAAAAGATAGGGTTCCTAACCCTAAGCCTCAAGAAGGAAATTGTTGTGGATCATTAATACCTATGCTTACTTGTGTTAGGTGTTGAAAGTGGCACAAGGGTAAGTGCTTAGCCGACATTGATGGTTTCTTCGGTTGTGGTAAAAGTTGTCATGAGTTGAGGGATTTACCGATGATTATGACTATGGAATATAGGGTAAGAAAACTCCTCTTAGTGGTTCGGGTTCCAACGCACCCAAGCAAAACCATTTCTATGCACTTCAAACTGATCATGATCAACAAGGTTGTCTCGATGTGGTTACCAATATGTTGAAAGTCTTTCAACTTGATGTATGTTTTTTACTTGACCCGAGTGCTACCTTGTCTTTTGTGACACCATATGTGGCTATGAGGTTTGATATTCTTCCGACTGTGTTATTAGATCTCTCTTCTGTCTCTACTCCCATTGATAATTCTATTAAGGCTAAGAGGGTCTATAGAAAATGTCTCATCTCTATGTCCCATAGAGTTACTCTTCTTGATTTGGTAGAACTTGATATGCTAGATTTTGATGCTATCCTTGGTATGGATTGGTTGCATTCATGTTATGCTTATATTAAATATATAACTTATGTAGTCAAGTTTTAGTTTCCAAATGAGTCTTTCCTAGAGTGGAAATGGGGAAATTCCATGTCTAAGGGTCTGTTTGTTTCTTGTCTTAATGCTAGAAAGTTGATTTCTGAGGGTTACATATACCATCTACTTAAGATGAGGGGTATAGATTCTGAAACCCCTACTCTTGAATCGGTCCCCATTGTTAATGAGTTTCCAGAAGTGTTCCAAGATGACTTACCTAGTATTCCTTGTGAAAGTAAAATAAAATTTTGTATTGAACTTCCCCCAAATAGACAACCTATGTCTATTCTTCCTTACCGAATGACTCTGATAGAATTAAAGGAATTGATAGAGCAAATGCAAGATTTTTTGGATAAGGGTTTCATCCGGTAGAGTATCTCTCCATGGGGTGCTCCAATTTTTATCGTTAGAAAGAAATATGGTTCTCTTTGTATGTATATAGACTATAGACAATTGAATAACGTTACTGGTCAAAATAAGTATCCTCTTCCAAGGATAGATGATTTTTTTGACCAACTTTAAGGGGCAAGTTACTTCTCTAAGATTTACCTTTGGTCAGGTTATCACCCATTGAGGATGAAGGAAGATGATATCCCTAAACCGGATTTTAGAACCCGGTATAGTCATTTTGAATTCTTGGTGATGTCATTTGGCTTGACTAATGCTCCTGCCAGTTTTATGGATTTGATGAATAGGGTTTTTAGAAAATACCTTGGCATGTTTGTGATCGTGTTCATTGATGATATTTTCATCTATTCAAGAAGTGGAGAAAACATATCGATCATTTGATGATTGTGTTGCAGATTCTTAAGGACCAACAACTCTTTGCAATGTTTCGCAAATGCGAGTTTTGGCTATGGTCCATGGCTTTTCTTGGTCATATTATTTTGAGTAAGGGTATTTAGGTAGATCCTAATAAAATGGATGTGGTTAAGAGTTTTCCTAGATCTCTATCCCCTTAAAATATAAGAAGTTTCTTGGATTCAGCTGGTTACTATAGAAGTTTTGTTGAGGGGTTTTCTTCAACTGCCTCTCTCTAGACAACATTGACTGAAAATAAGGTTAAGTTTGAATGGCCCCAAGTATGTGAAAGAGCTTTTAGAAATTAAATTATAGACTTACTTCCGCTCGGGTGTTGACTTTACTGGAAGGAATTGATGGTTTTTTTATTTATTGTAATGCTTCAAGAATCCGTTTAGCATGTGCCCTTATGAAGAATGGGAAAGTTATTTCCTATGCCTCAAGGCAACTTAAGATTCATGCGAAAAATTATCCTACGCACGACCTTGAACTAGCAACGGTTGTGTTTGCTCTTAGGATTTGGAGGCATTATTTATGTGGTGTTCATGAAGATGTCTTTACCGACCACAAGAGTTTGTAATATGTGTTTAATCAGAAGGATCTAAATATTCGCCAAAGAAGGTGGCTTGAGTTATTGAAGGATTATGATATGAGTGTTTTCTATCACCCCGATAAGGCAAATGTGGTTGTTGATGCTCTTAGTGGGTTATCTATGGGTAGTGTTTCCCATATCAAAGATGATAAATATGAGTTGGTTGGAGATGTTCATAGATTGGCCCGGTTGGGTTTTCAGTTAGTGGACTCTATTAAAGTTGGTGTTATGGTTCATAATGGTTCAAAATCATTTGTTGTGGCGGATGTGAAAGCCAAACAATGTCTTGATCCGACATTTGTTGAATTCAAGGAAGTGGTGCCTTAAATGTCCGTTGGGGGTTTCTACCAAGGGAGAGATGTTGTGCTTCGATATCAAGGTTGTTTGTATGTTCCCAATGTAGATGACTTGAGAGAGCAGATTTTAGCAGAAGCCCATAATTCTTGATATTCCATTCACCTGGGAGACACCAATATGTACCGTAATTTGAGAGATCTATTAGTGAAATGGGATGAAGAAGAATATTGCGTAGTTTGTGGCTAAGTGCCTAAATTGTCAATAAGTGAAAGTTTAGTATCATAAACCAGGAGGTATATCCCCAAACATTAGCATTCCTACTTTGATGCAGGAATATTTGAATATGGACTTCATTGTTGTTTTCCCCGCACCCAGCAACAACATGACTCAATTTGGGTTATAGTAGATCGAATAACGATATTGACTAATTTTATTTCCATCAATGTTTCTTATTCGGTAGAGGACTATGCTAAGTTGTAGTTGAGAGAAATGGTAAAGTTGCATAGAGTGCCTTTGTCCATTATCTCCTATAGTGGTACCAAATTCATTTCTTAGTTTTGGAGATCTTTCCAAAAGGTTTTTTGTACTCTTGTTAAGCTTAGTACGACCTTTCATCAACAAACTGATCGGCAAGTGGAGCATACTATCCAAACTTTGGAAGATCTGTTGAGAGCTTGTGTGATAGATTTCAAGGATAATTGGGATGATCACTAGCCTTTGATTGAGTTTGCATACAACAACAGTTATCATTATGCAATATAACGAATTGTTGTTCCCTTTTCTCTCGCCACAAGTTAGGTGAGCTAACATGCGCCACACCTGAGAATGGCGAGAGGATGGGGTAAAAAGATTACCACGATTATCGGAGATGAAACAACAAAGATTTAGCTAGCAAAAGTCCAGGATATGGTAGGGAAAGATGTTGGGGTTTTAATCGAGCAGTGGCCTGCATTACCGGGTACCAAAACCACAAATCAGAATGCTAAAACCCCGACAAAAATTAATGTGATTAAATTGGACATGAAATGTATAGGGAGTATGAGTGAGATTACAAGTCATTCCAATGAGAAGATAGCTTCGGAATTAAGGAAAACGACAGAGGAAGTATGTGAAGGGGCAAAGAAGGTGGTCGAAGAGGCACCAGAGAAGAAGTGGGTGAACCTCTTCAAAGGAAATAAACTCGTAGCTCAAGGGATGACACTTCAATATGTGGCGTCGCTTGTGCGGAATGGTGAAACAGTGGTAGAATTGTGCAAAACAGAGGTGGAGCTGGAAACACAAAAGTGGGAACATGCATTGATCGTTTATGTGCTGGGGGTTGAACCTACCATTGCGGCACTCGAAAGGTACATAGCAGCTAACTGGAATTATATTACGAAGCCTAAAGTTTACTATCAGAATGATGGGTACTTCCTTGTGAAGTTCAATACGCTAGAAGATAGGGATGAGGTTTTCTATGTAGGGCCCTCATATGTTAAACCAAAAACCCATCATTGTGAAAAAATGGACATCTGATTTTGATTTTAATAAGGAGGTAATGTAGACAATTCCTATATAGGTAAAATTTCCAAACTTACCCTTGAATTGCTAGGGTGTGCAATCACTAAGTAGAATTGGGAGCGGATTGGGAATTTCGAATATATACTGATCAGTGTACCACGCAGGTAAATAGAATATCTTATGCTAGACTGCTCATTGAGATGGATATCACGAGAACCTTACCTACGGAGTTAAAGGTACAAGATCCTAATGGTAGAAGCTTCACGCAAGTGGTTCAATATGAGTGGGTACCAGTCTATTGTTCTTCCTGTCTGACCATAGGACATACATGTCAACATAAAGATGATTTAGTGACTAAGGCCAATCCTAAACATGGAAAACAAAGAATGGAGTGGAAATAACGTGTGAATAAACAAGCAGCAGAGGAGGAACTAAGAGAGAATGTTGTGGACAACAGTGATAACCAGCAAGAAGTCATATGTGATCAAAGGCATCGGAAAGGGCTGGCTGTTGAGGAGCAGAATCACCAATTGAGCCAATGGAATGAAGTGAGGGGTAAATCTACAGCTAAAATTGGGATGCATCAGGATATGAACCAATTAATCATTTCAAATGTCTGCAGTGTGTTCCATGCACATGATACAAGGTTTGTGGCAGCAGGAGGTAGAGATAAAGGTGGCAGCAGTGGAGGGGTAGGGAGTATTCCAAATTCTCAATAAATGCAGTTAGTAGCTTGGAATGTTAGTGGTATGAATAAAGTTCATAAGCAGAAGGAAGCCAAATTGTTTATTCGAACAAATAATATCAGTATCATAGATCTTCTTGAACACAAGATTAACGATCATCAAACAACTAAAGTTTTGAAAGCAATTGCACTGGGGTGATAGGAATATACTATTATATATGCAGCAATAAGGAGAGAATATGGATTTTATGGGACCCTCATGTTATTGAATGTGAACAATTAATAATTGATGAACAGTTTATTCACTTAGAAGTGAGGATCAAATCCTTAAATAGTAAGTTCCTGTTTTTTGCTATTTATGGGTTGCATACTATCGAGGCTAGAAGAAATCTATGGGGAAAACTTAGGAATATTAATTTAGGACAGCCGAAATCATGGCTAGCTATGGGGGACTATAATGTTATTGATAGGGCTGAGGATAGGATGGTTGGAGCAACAGTCCAGGAAGGTGAAATTAGGGATTTTGAATCATTTCTTGTAGACACAGGCATGACAATCTTAAGACATAATGGAAGGGAGTTTGCTTGGACTAATGGGCACACTTATAGCAGAATTGACTGGACTTTGGTGAATGCTAAATGGATACTTGATATGCAGTCCCCAGAAGTGATGGTAGTGAGTCCAGGATGCTCTGATCATTCTCCTCTTTGCATTACATTTATGAAAGAAGAGGATATCAGGCATAGGCCATTTAAATTCCTAAACCATCTAGCAAAGCATGATAATTTTCAAGAGATAGTGCAGAGGGCTTGGCAACAAAGACGAAGTAATGGGACAGTGTATGAGGTATAGAAGAAACTTCAGAATGTGAAAAGAGCTTTGAATGAATTGAATAGTATTGCTTTCCATGGGGTGCAAAGTAGAATAAGAATGTATAGACAGCATCTGCATGATATACAGTATACTATGAGAATTCCAGGACAAGCACATGACATTATTGAGCTGGAGAAGGAAGTTAAACTAAATTTGGAGAAATGGCTAAACATTGAGGAGAGTATAATGATGCAAAAGTCAAGGGTTCAGTGGCTGCAATTGGGGGATTGAAACACAACATATTTTCATGCTAACTTGAAGAATAAAATAGCCCAAAATAAGATCACAAGTTAAATCACAAATACAAGAAGGTATGTGACCAGTAGAACTGAAATTGAAGAAGAGATTATAGATTTCTACAAACAATTACTGGGATCATGTGCCACTCAACTACCTGCTTTAAATTGGAAGGTAATGAAAGATGGTCCATTCTTTAATTGAATCCAATAAGCTCAACTGAATGCACATGTTAGCAAAAAATGAAGTGGTTATGGCTTTGAAGGGCATAAATGACAACAAAGCTACTGGATGTGATGGTTTCAATGCATATTTTTTTTTAAAAAAGCTTGGGTGCACATAGGAGAGGACATTACTGATGTTGTTCTACACTTTTTCTCCACATGTAAAATGTATAAAGCCATTAATTGCACCACTGTGACTCTTATACCAAAAGTAGCTCATCCTTTCCAAACTATCAGAATATAGGCCTAGTTTCTGTTGTACTTTATTGTACAAGATCATATCCAAAGTGCTAACAAACAGGATGCAGTGTGTGATGGAGGTTTTGGTGGATAAAAATCAGTCTACTTTTGTGCCAGGTAGGATGATAAATGACAACATCATCATAAGTAATGAGTTAGTCAATGGATATGTCAGGAAGGGAGTGTCACTAAGATGTATGCTTAAAGTAGATATGAAAAAGGCATATGATTTTGTTGAATGGAGCTATCTTAAATAGATAATGACTTATTTGCAGTTCCCTGAGAAATTTGTTGAGTGGATATATCAGTGCATTAGCACAGTATCATATTCCATTCTCATAAATGGATATCCTAGAAACCCTTTTATTGCAAAGAAAGTCTTATGGCAGGGTGATCTACTGTCCCCTTATTTGTTTGTGTTGTCTATGGAGTATTTGACAAGATTGCTCAAGAAACTGAAGAATGATCCTAACTTCAGTTTCCACCCAAAGTGTGAAAGAATGCAGATAGTACAACTCAGTTTAGTTGATGATCTTTTGTTGCTTAGCTGAGGAGATACTATATCAGTTAGATTGATGTTTGACATTTTTCAAGAGTTCTCCCTAGCTTCTGGACTAGTTGCAAATGCTGATAAAAGTTCCATTTATTTTGGAGGAGTGCCAACAAGTATACAAAATGAAATCCTTCATGATCTACGATTCTCACAAGGGTACTTACCTTTTAGATACTTAGGAGTTCCACTAAGTACTAAGAGGGTGTCTATTTTGCAATATCAGCCATTAATTGATAAGATCATGAGTCGAATACAAAGCTGGACTTCCAGATTCCTATCTTATGCAGGAAGGACTCAATTGATTAAGAGTGTTCTGTTCTCCATTCAGTTGTTCTGGTCACAAGTGTTTGTGCTTGCCAAAAAAGTTGTCAAATGTATTGAAACATTATGCAGGACCTTTTTATGGACAGTAGGAGTAGATGCATCCAGAAAGGAACTTATTGCTTGGGAACATCTATGTAGTCCTAAAACTGTCGGGGCCCTCAGTATATTGAATATTCAAGCATGGAATAAAGCTGCAATAAGCAAACTATTATGGAATTTGAGCACTAAGAAAGATAGATTATGTGTGAACTGGATCCACATGTATTATGGGAAACAAGGGACTATATGGGGTGTCATACCACCTCAAGCCTCATGGATGGTGAAGAAAATACTGTAGATGCACAAAGTATTGAACACTAGTGGCTGGAATGAGGAGTATGTCAAGCATATTGAAAAACTCTCAGTAAAGCAGCTTTATAAAGCCATTAGAGAAGAATACCAAAAGGTGGAATGGAGGAGGCTCACATGTAACAATATTGCCTTCCCTAAGTGGATTTTCATCTTATATTTAGCCTTACATAGCAGGCTACTCAGAAGGGATCAATTAGCAACATGGGGCTGTGTGGAAGATATTCA
This sequence comes from Solanum stenotomum, assembly GCF_019186545.1. NCBI lineage: Eukaryota > Viridiplantae > Streptophyta > Magnoliopsida > Solanales > Solanaceae > Solanum > Solanum stenotomum. Next base: position 17,776,348 of record NC_064286.1, read on the forward strand.
ATGTGTATTATGTAGGAATGAGGATGAGATCCAAAATCATTTGTTCTTTCGATGTTTGTTCTCATCACAGGTCTGGCAGAAGATACTAAGGTGGTGAAACATTAATAGGAAAGCTAAAGAATGGGAAGGGGAAACAAGCTGGGCAAATACATATTGTAAAGGTAAGGAAGCAAAGGATGATTTATATAGGATGACATTGGCTGCAAGCGTGTATCTCATCTGGCAGGAGAGAAACCAAAGAATTTTCCAGAAAATAGCAAGAACTCCGGCAATGCTGGCAAAACAGGTTGTCCAAGAAGTGCATATGAGAGGGAGAGCAAGCATACGATTAAATTATGTACTAGAAACTCTGAACTTTTATCCTGAATAGGTGTAATTTACTTAGCTAGAGTGGTAAATACGTAGTGAAGTCTGTTCGAATAGTGAGTTGATAATGCATAGTTTGGGAGATGTCCAATATGCATGAGTTACTGATTTGTATTGTATCATTTGGTAATGAAATTTTTTTATTTACCAAAAAAGAAAAAAAAATAGTTATCACTCAAGTATTGGTATGGCTCCATTCGAGGCTTTATATGGTAGGAGATTTAGATCTCCTATAGGTTGGTTTGAAGTAGGTGAGGTCGCATTGATAGGCCCCGAACTAGTAGATGAGGATATGGAGAAAGTTCATCTTATTAAAGAAAGGATAAAATGGCTGAAAGCCGACAAAAGTCATATGCCGAAGTTAGAAGAAGAGATCTTGAGTTTGATGTGAATGATTGGGTTTACTTGAAAATTTTATCCATGAAGGATGATAATGCTCAACTACACTTCATCCAATTCTAAGTTTAGGTGGTCTCTAACAAGTATAAACCCAACTAAGAGTTGGGGTCGATCCCACAAGGAGTGATACGATAGAAAATTCGATCAAGAAGTAAAATTGTGTTCTAATCGTTTGTAGAAGAAGAGGTTTCGTAACATTAAAGTAAATCAAAAAGTTTGAGCGATTAATATCAAATTGGGGAATTTCGGTAACCAATTTAAGACTACTAAAATGGGAGGTAACAAGTATAGAATGATCCTTGGGAGTTTGATAAGTTGAATACTAATTTCGCATAATGGGTGATTACTAGTTACTCAAGAGCGTTGAATCTCGGTAGGTAGGCTAGGTTTTGAGTGCAATAGCCATTTATCAATCAACTATTGTGATTCAAGTGAGTTCTTTCGAACCTCAACAAGCAAAACACAATAAAACAACTCAATTTCTTAATTAATCAACTCTTCCAAGCTGGATTTGTAAGAATGATATCAAACCCACTTTCTCAAGCTAGATACTTAAAGATGCAATCAATACACCTATCAAATAATAATTTGACTCTAATACCTCTTTCTCAAGCAAGTATAGAGTACTATGCTAGAATTGCATTTCCAGCTACAATTCCTCAATTTAAACATGAAATATAAATTGAACCAGCTTCAAAACAACAATACAATCAGTAACTAACAACACCCATTAGCTAATTAGTGTATTCAACTACATAATCACACCCCCAAGAAAAGGGGTTTTAGCAAAGAATAATCAAAAACAAGAAATCGTTACCAATAAAGTTTTCTATCTAATTTCACAACAATCTGCAATTCCCAAATTCTGAAATTTAAGCTAAAAATCTCACAATCTCTGAATCTCTACTCCCAAATGTAAAAACAATGTTCTAGAATGTAAAATCTCAAAAACCCAGAACACCTTCTCTTCTTTTTAAAATTGTAGTTATATGTTTCCAGAATTTTCGTTCGGGGTCAACTCGGTAAAAGTAAATCGGATTCAAGAAACTGGTCGGCGGTGCGCCGAGTGCTCCTCTTCTCACCTTTTTGGCGTGGCTTTTCACCAAATCTTTCTGTAATATTCGGGGAGCTGGGTCAACCTCACCGATCTCTTCAATATGTCACCGAACCACTTGTTAGCTAGCCAAGTTAGTTTTGTCCATGGGCTGGTAAGCTCGAACTTTGGGCTAGCTGAAGGTCCACTCGACGACTTGCCGAGTAGCTTTGGCATGTACCAGCTTTGCTTTTCTTCAACTTTTTCACTCCTAGTTGCCTCGGAATATCCTTGCCTTACATTTTTTCCTTCATTGCTGCATATCAACATTTTAACATCAGTTATGAGCATAAAATAGTCGTTGAGGACACTAAATCCTTGAATGAGAAGCCCCAAATGAGTCAAAATCCCCGACTCATTAACACCCCAACATAAACGTTTGTTTTTCCTCAAGTAAAACACAAGATAAAACAGTCCAACATGGATGTCTACAATTAGTGCTACTTGAGACTCAACATGAATGCACACGAGGTTCAATCTTCACATGCAATTTTCAATTGTGCACTAGAAGTTTCAAATCGTCACTAGTCATCATCAAATAGAGGTCAAGCTCACAATGGTCACTTCAAAAGCAAACTCAAGTTCAACAAGAGTATTCTAATGCCCTCACATCAAGAATGATTTCATAATCTCACAAAGATCATCAAAGATTATAACTTAAGGAATCAAAATCAACTCTCTCACTCTCAATGTTAAAAACATGCATGATTTTACTCATAGTCTTGCCCGTATTTTCCAATTAGCATATCATTCGGCTTATGCAAGATCACCGAGGTCTTTCAAAGTTTGTAATATGACTGATGGTAAAGTTATGATCATTTTGATTTAGTGACTTCTACCTTCATGAAGAATTACTTGCATTTGACTAATGCACAAATTTCAACATTCTTTTTCGATGTGTTTCTTTTGTTTTTCTTTCTTTCTTCTTTTTTTGTTTTTTATATGAATGGGTTCCATCTTTTTCAACACAATTCTTCAAGGGTGAATTTCACAATCTTCTTTCTCAGTTTCTTTCCTCATTTTTCACCACACTCTCAACTTAGGCTTTTGGCCTATGTAGGCTATTCAAACGGACCAAGGCTTCATCAAGGTTTTAGGTGGGGAGGAAAAGGGCTAAATGTGCTCATGTTTCATCTAAAGTAAAGGTTAGGCTCAAATGGTCCCAAGCTAGGTTCACACTCTCACAAGGTGGTAAAAAAAGGTTTAATAGGAATGTTGTTCACTCTCAAAAATTGTGCCTAAGATCATTTATTTCATTCACCAATGTTAGTGAATAGGACCAACGGGGCAAGTTATAGGTATCACCAAGCACATATTTCCAAAAAACCTTACAACACAAGGCATTCAACACAATCATCAATCATGACTCTACAAGTTAAGCTAGTGTGCAATGACCATTTTAAGAATCACTTCGACAATCGACTAGTCACACTGAGATGCTAAGAGTTCACACATGACTTATACAAATAAAATATGCCTCATTGGACTTGCAGAAAGATATCGTTCAATCAAGAGCACTATTCAAGTCATCGATATTGATCGCAATCGATACTCAAATATGCAAGAGAACAATCACAACATTCACAAATCAAGATATCAGGGGATTGATAAATGGGATTAAACACCAATAATGGTGAGACCTTCACCTCACCGAGAAAAACTACGCAGTGTCCTCAAGTGATATACAACTAATTTAAATAGTAAAAAAAAGTAAGGATCACTGAATGAAAGGATTAGAGTAAGAGAGACTCTTCACTTAACGCCCAATTGGTGATCATATCCGGTGACGCCGACCCATTCGGTGAACCGCCGAGTGGTATTTGGATCGCCAAACTTTAAAGAAAATTGACCTTACAATTGTTTTGCATTGACAGTATTGGCAGAATTTTTTTAATTTCTCGATTTGACACTTTAACGTGCCCAGTTGTCTGTGGATGATAAGGAATTGGAACTTTATTCATAACTCCATATTTTCTCAACAACGATGGCAAAAACCAGTTGCCAAAATGAGATCCCCCATCGCCAATAATTGCACGCGAAATGCCAAACCTTGTGAAAATGTATCGCTTCAGGAATTGCACAATGATCCTCCCTTCATTTTTCGGTAAAGCTACAACCTCTATCCATTTAGAAACGAATTCAACCGCCACCAAGATATACTTATTACCATAGGAACTCACAAAAGGTCCCATGAAGTCGATTCCCTAGACATCGAACAATTCTACCTCTAGAATAGGATGGAGAGGTACTTCATACACTCTTGACAATCCTCCTTGCTTTTGGCATTGAACACATTTTTTAACAAGAGAGTGTGCAACTTTGTATAACGTTCGCCAATAATAACCACTTTGTAGTACTTTGGTAGTCGTGCGCATTCCGCTATGATGCCTGCCAACTAGCGATGCGTGGCAAGCATAGAGAATTGCATACACCTCGACTTCCGGTACACACCTTCGAATTATTTGATTTTTGCATTCTCAAAATAGGTAATGTTCATCCGAAAAATACTCCTTCACATTGAATAAAAACCTCTTCCTTTAGTAGAAATTCAGTCCATGGGGAAGAATTCCACACACAACATAGTTTGCAAAATCAGCATACCAAGGTGGATTGCAATGAGTTACAATCATTACTGACTCATCAGGAAAGGCCTCCCCAATATCCTTCTCTCCGGGAACAATACACTACAAGAAAAAGTCTTTTTAAAGACCAACATTTAGGGAAGAGTTGAATATCTAGTCTCTAAAAGTATATTTATCGGGACGATAAAATTATTTGGTCCCTAATTTTGAATCATAGTTGTTGTTTTAGCGAAAGAAAGAAATATAGTCCTTAAAATTATCATTATATAGTCCCTAATGCTCTCAATATGCTAGACAGATCAGCACTACTACACTTTTCCTCTAAATAAATAGCAAAGAAAATTAAAAACATAGTAAATATATATAACTAAAAATTTTTGAATTACTAAAACTATATCCTATTAAAATATATACCTTTTCATTTCTCTGAAGTAAAAAAAATCCTATTCTTTGAAACCCTAATGTCACGTCCCGCCACATCACAGTTAAATTTGGCGTCCGAATAGGGGCGGAAGGGTCTAGAGTTGTGGAGAGGTTTCCGGAAGACTCTAGAACCCTTTAGATTATTCAAGAAGGCTAGAGAATTCCCTAGAATTCTCTAGAATAACTTAGAAGGCAATAGAAGGTCCTAGATAGTTTCCAAGAATGCCTTAGAATTCTCTAGCATGTGTAGAGAATTCTAGAAGATGGACTAGATATTTTCTTGGAAAGCTTTAGAATTTCCTAGAATTAGTAGAAGATTCTAGGGAGGGACCAAAGTGTAAATAGTTTAGGGACTTAGGAAGTAATTTAAAATTGTACTTTAGTCCCTAGGAGTTAGTATAAATAGAGGTGCCCCTCATTTGCTAGGCACCAAGCAAGTTGTAAGCATTCTCCAAGCAATATAAAAGCCTTCTTCCAAAATTCTCTAAGTCTTTCCTTAAGCATTCTCTTAGCGATCTAGTCTTAAAGGGCTTACTTGAGCTTACAAGATCGTGAAAGATTCGTGAGTAAGTTGTCAAGTGCCGCACGGAGCTTTAGTAAGACTCTAAGTCCGTGACAAAGTGGTATCAGAGCGAAGGTTTGCACTAAGGGAATGGCAACTGAAGGGGACGTAAACGCCGCTAGCACTACCAACGTCCGTCCGGATGGTGGAAAGAAGGCCCGAAAGGGTAAGAAGCACCAAAAGAGTCCTGAGGAAATGCTGCTGGATCCTACACCAAGCGAGGCGCTAACATCTAATCCACCTTCGACCACCGAAGCAAGTGACGATGAACGTGGCGAGGAGCCTATTGACGTCACCGCTGGAGAAGAATGGGTCGCAAGGGTTGAAGTGGCAAGGCAGGCCGTGGAGATATTAGGCCGGCGCATGAACGTAGCTGATGGCAAATTCAAGACTCTTGAAGACTTCACCCTTGAGGAGACCGAAAACATCCGTAAGGAGTTGGAGGGACGTCAGCGGGCCGAGTTTGAGATGAAGGAGGCTATCACTTCCTTGGAGTGTCGGCTCATGGAGGCGTTAAGCACGATTGAGACCATGAAGGCCGAGATGAAAGCACTCAAGGAAGGTGGGGCAGCTGGAGGATCATCGTCGCTTGACCGAGATAGGGAGGCCAGGGTCGAGGCTCCCAAGCCACCTATGTTCAAAGGCGTCCGTGACGCGCAAGAGGTGGAGAATTTCCTTTGGCATTTGGAGAATTACTTCAAGTGCAACGGATTGAAGAGCGACGAGAGTAAGATCAACACCGCTGTGTTGTATCTTTCGGAGATGGCCATGCTATGGTGGAGGCGCAAGGAGGCCGAGATAGGGAAGGGGACGTGCACCATCAACACCTGGGAGCAATTCCGGGAGGAGTTCAAGAAAGCCTTCTTCCCTAACAACGTCATCTATGAGGCGAAGCGCAAGTTTAGGGAGCTGAAGCAAACGGGTAGCATCCGCGCATATGTGCAGGAGTTCACTACCCTCACACTTCAAATTCCTAACCTCACGGATGATGATATGTTGTTCCACTTCATGGATGGGCTACAAAATTGGGCCAGGACGGAGTTGGAACGTCGGCAAGTCAGGACCATAGATGAAGCCATCACACAGGCCGAAGCTTTGACAGACTTCAGGCAGGAGAAGCCCGACAGAGCCAGAGGAGAAGAGATGAGAGGTAGTCATGACCATGGTGGGGGAGATCGTGGCAAAGGCGAGGAGCAGCGGCCACACCCCAAGAATCATGATACCTACAAGTCCGATGGCAAAAAGTGTGGACGTCATGGCAACACGGAGAGGAAGATAGAGGTTGCCAACAAAGGTGGCTGCTACATATGCGGCGGGCCGCATGGTTATGCAAGGTGCCCTGAACTGAAGAGCCTTGGTGCCATCCTGCGAGAGCGAAAGGAGAAAGACTCCCAGGAGCAAGGACAAGGCGAAGGGACGACGCAGTTGGGCTTGATAGGACTATGCGGAGCCATCACGAAGCAATCAGAGAAGCCAAGAGGATACGGCGCGCAGTATGTTGACCTTAAGATCAATGGAAAACCTGTTTGTGCTTTGGTCGACACGGGTGCAGAGGTCAATCTCATGACCAAAAAGGCAGCAACGAGGTTGGGGCTGAGTTACAGTTCAAGCAACGCCCAACTCAGGACGGTCAATGCACCCCCGACTCCCGTGTGTGGAGTTGCGCATGGAGTAAGCATCACGCTAGGCGAGTGGCAAGGTAAGGCCAACTTCACTATCGCTCCTATAGATCTCTTTGACATAATTCTTGGGCAGGAGTTCTTCCAGCAGTGCCACGCAGTGATCGACCCTTACCTCCAACGACTTCTAGTCATGGAGCAAGGAGGATCATGTATGGTGCCCATGGTCAAGGTGCCGAAGACGGAAGGACAAGTCCGCCTAACGGCCATGCAGCTCGAGAAAAACCCTAAGAAGAAGGAGTCGAAATCTAAAGCCACCATTGCAAGTTCGAAGAAGGACAATGGTGCAAGAAGGTCCTTGCCACCGTGCCTGAAGAAGGTGCCAAAAGAGCACAATGCCGTGATGCCAAAGAAGCTGCCGAGGCGCGCACATCCTAAGAAGGAGATGAGCCATAAGTCCGAGTTAAGAGGGCTATGGAAGATGTTGAAGGCGTTGCGCAAGGGCCTTAATCGAGTCAATGGACTATTGGTCGCGCACGCACAAGGCTCGAATGACGATGTAGCAGCAATGCGACGCGGTCGTCGCATCAATAGGTGGGGGAGAGTGTCACGTCCCGCCACATCACAGTTAAATTTGGCGTCCGAATAGGGGCGGAAGGGTCTAGAGTTGTGGAGAGGTTTCCGGAAGACTCTAGAACCCTTTAGATTATTCAAGAAGGCTAGAGAATTCCCTAGAATTCTCTAGAATAACTTAGAAGGCAATAGAAGGTCCTAGATAGTTTCCAAGAATGCCTTAGAATTCTCTAGCATGTGTAGAGAATTCTAGAAGATGGACTAGATATTTTCTTGGAAAGCTTTAGAATTTCCTAGAATTAGTAGAAGATTCTAGGGAGGGACCAAAGTGTAAATAGTTTAGGGACTTAGGAAGTAATTTAAAATTGTACTTTAGTCCCTAGGAGTTAGTATAAATAGAGGTGCCCCTCATTTGCTAGGCACCAAGCAAGTTGTAAGCATTCTCCAAGCAATATAAAAGCCTTCTTCCAAAATTCTCTAAGTCTTTCCTTAAGCATTCTCTTAGCGATCTAGTCTTAAAGGGCTTACTTGAGCTTACAAGATCGTGAAAGATTCGTGAGTAAGTTGTCAAGTGCTGCACGGAGCTTTAGTAAGACTCTAAGTCCGTGACACTAAGCTTCACACCTACTTCTCATAACTCATGATTCGCAACTGGAAAATTTGGTCTCGACATTAGCATCTTCATTAGTTGTCTAAGACTACTCGATTGATGGTCTCTATCGCTTGTGCCTACCATCAAATTTTTGATGGGTTTGTCGTCCTAGAGGCGGATTCTTCTCGATTGCACTCGATCTACAAAGAGCTCATCTACAAGTACCCATAGTGCCCCAATTTTATGATTTATACCTTGTTTTTGTATGCTATTTGTTTCTCGTGATTATTTTTTTGGTTTATTTTGCAAGCTCTTGTGTTTGTCCTATTTCAGGTTCTCAAGATTTGCAATGTAACCCACAAAGTCCATTCCACGTTATGAGGGAAATCAACGCTAGTACCTTAAGAAGAAATCATTGCTGTAAGTTTTAAATACATTTGAAAAGACCAACATCGTTGGTTGGTTGTTAGTTTGTATAGAGATTTTGGTCTGAGTATTCCTTGTAACCTGTTTCATTTGTATTTTTATTTATGTTTTGGTAATGAGAATGGAGCTTTGTACTATTCTTGAATTTAGATTCAATACACTAGTGTGATTCTTTGATTTTAACATTGACATGGTTGCAAAGTTGAAATTGTTCTTATAGTTTGTTCAATTATGGGTTTGATTTAATTTTGTTAGATTATATGATTGTTTGATTGGGCTATCATTGTTTCATCCTTCTTTTTCTATTGTATTAATCCACATTTTTCCCTTTCTTCTTTTATGAATTGTTGAACTTTAGGAGATGTTATGTTCCTTTTCTTTTTCTTGAATTACCTCATTTTGAACCATGTGTACTTGAAGTTTAGCATCCAGCCTCAATGTTTTCTTTTGAGGTATCCTTAATGACAAGTTATGTCATTTGATCTTTCTTTTACCTTTGTGTGCAATGAATTTTTTTCAAAGACTTGTTGTTGATTGCATTATGAAAGATTGGGTCTTTAAACATATTTTTCCTTAAACATATTTTTTCATGTATGAAGTACATACAATGTTATTGTATGTTTATGGCTTTATGCAGAATGTTTTTTGTTTTTTTTTTTTGTTTTTTGACTTTCTAATATTCCGCTAGGAAAAAATATCTATGCTTCTTTCCCACTCCTACAATTTTTGAATTTCATCCATGTCTTCTGTATTTGAGTGACATTTGAAAAATATGCCTCATACATATCATGTTTGATTAAGTTCTACTTCTCAATTGAAATCATACTAAGGCTTATTCTAAAACCTAAAGATGATTTGGCATTTGACTTGTTTAGAGTAAATATTATTATTGGTTTTAAATCTAGAGCCCGAAGGATAAGAAGGAGAAATTTTACTGCTTAGGTGGGGTTTTTATCACTCCGATTTGTATTAAAAAACTCTTTTGGAGATCAACTTGAAGGGCAAAGAAAAAAATATAGGATGTCTTCTGTTTTTTCTTATTTGATGAGGTAGTTTAGTACTTTAACTCTGAAATTTTATGCTCTTCTTAACTTGTATTAAAAAACTCTTTTGGAGATCAACTTATTGTTTAAGTAATCTGACATTAAAAATAAATAGATGCAGGGGAAACATGCATGTTGCATTGATGAATTTACTACTGGATTTTTGTATATGCTGGAGAAAAATAACAGTCAATGTTCTCAATTTTTTTGTAACTCTGAATTTTTATGGTGTTTATTAGTAGGTTGTTTTAGCATAAAACATACTATGAGGACTTGATAACATACTTTATGATAAATAGGAGATATCAAATGGATGAACTTCATACATAACAATACCGTCAATGTCTTTTCCTTCTTTTGTGCACTATATGTTTCATCACTAGTGGATCCACTGACCTATTAGAATGAAATGATCCACATTTAGTCAATTGAAGTATAAATATATACCTTTAAGGATAAAATATATACTATTTATCTATGTTGCTCGAACTTTTTTAAAATGTCGATGGGTGTATGTCGGATCCTCCAAAATAAGTGCAGATTTGGAGAATTCGACATGGGTGCTGGAGCATTTTAGGAGAGTTGGAGCAACATAGCTATCTATTAGGTATTAGCACTTCATTAGTGTTATTTATTATATTGTTCAGCTATGAGCTTTTGTTCCGATCAGTAGGCTTCCTTTCTCATGACTTATGGACTTTTTTTTATTTTAGCTAGAAACCTTTGAGCTTGAAGAATAACAATTATCTTGACATATATCATGAAAGGTGAAGAACTTCTTTTAAAAGAATACCTCTCAATTTTGTGTGGCTGTATGTTTCCAAGTTAATTGGTCAGACAACTTTTCCCTTTTTTTGATTTTTTACCAAAAGTTATTCATTCTTTACATTCTAGTATTGCTAAATTTTGTTAGAGGAGTTGAAGCACATTGCAATTATGGTATGATACATTTGTTGTCTATCCAATCCTCTATTAAATTTATTATGCAAATATTATAAGTATATAGATTGTAAAGAACAATAAATAGAACACTATAGTTTAGACAAACATATTAGCCGAAGTAGTAAAATATTAATCACCTAAAGTTGAACTAGTTATAATGATAATTATCAAAAGTCTTTTATTTGCATCTTTTGAGTGATAATTCTAGACCGCATGAGGCTTTGCTAAGCATTCATTTCATTTATCAGTCAAAATGATATTCTAACTTTCATTTTAAACTCAATATAGAATTATACTCTTTTTTTATTTCTATTGTTTTTTCTCTTTTTGATAGTATACGTAGAATCTATTGATGGAAAAATGGTGGAAAAAATGATTTTCTGAGCAGCAGGGGGAGAAAAACAATAAGTCGTAATTGAACATCAAATAGGCTTCTTCAAAAGTACCAGTCGGACTGTAAGTACTCCTTGGAGATTTAGTTAGACATTAATTTTGTTGCTTTAGCATTGTGCCATCCAAGAATGACCAGTAAGACCTATTAAATTTCCGTTTGTTATGATACTTGTGTACTTGTTGAATATGGCAGTTGATTGTGGTACTTGTTTTCCTGTAGCTGATTATGGAACTTGTGTGCTTGTTGAAATTTTGACCAGTAATATAGAAGTGCTGCTGAAATTTTCTCATACCTAGAATGTTATTTGTGATAAAATAAGTGTAGTTGAAATTTTGTCATTGTAACTAGGAGTTTCCAACAACAAACATCACATTTCTAATTATATAACTAGACTTGATATCTCTCTTGATTGTATAGTAACTAATGCCTTTTGATACCTAATTTAAGATCATTCTTAGTAGTCTGTATTGTATGTCCAACTAATTTTGTTTTTCTTCTGTTCAAGGAGTTCCCCGTACAGTCTACACATTTATATTAGAGCTTAGAGAATAGTTTTCATGTGAAAGGTTATCTAATGCCTTTTCTTTAATTCATATCTTTGTATGATCAGATCTATTGAAAACTTTTGGAAATAGAGCATGAAAATGAATAAATTATTATATGAGGTGAAGAAATAAAAGCTCCAAAAAATGATATTAAATTCTTCTTTGGTGTAAAATTTGTGCAATATCACCAGAACTAGAGATTAACTATTGCTTCATCCAACATCAGTTTTGATAAAGTTCTAACCAACTTCACGAATTTGTCTTAAACTTCTTTCTCTTTTCCTTTTTGTATAGTTTATGAAATTTTAATTTGATCACGATAGGAAGTATGGCTCATTGTTGTTTTATCGGTAAAGTGCAGACGGATTTTATGAATTTGATTTGTTTTTAAGGTAATTAAGTAGTTACTTAGTGTACATATATTTGGATGTATTGGTTTGTTGTTTAACAATTTTTTCAATTGATTTGTGTAGTCTTTTCTAAATGAATGTTTTAACACTTTGACAGGTTATGGAATCTAAAGTTTACAACAAGCAGGTTTCTGAGGATATACCAATTGACGTATTATTATGCTAGGTTTGTTGAAAAAATTCGTATTACAATTTAGAGATATTAACAAGATAGCTTTTTTGCTATGAGTTACGTATAAAATATTGTGATAATATAGATTACATCGTTGATGTATGGTGCTAGATGTTGATTATTTTTTGTAATTAATTTTTTCTACATATATGAAAGAATAATCATCTAAGTGTCCTCTTATTACCTTTCTACTTGCGAATTGTATATGATTTAGGGACAAGTAGCTCTCACTTTTAGAGACTAGATTTTAAGCCATTAAAATATCTTTTTAGGAGCAGAAAAATGTAGTCCCTAAATTATTTTTAGGACAAGAATAACGTGGTCGCAATTGGTCAGAGACCAGATTTTAGAGGTTACCATCTTCCATCTGGCACCAGAAATGTGGTCCCAAAAAATATTTTAAGGACCAGTTTTATTTGGGTCGCAAAAACTACTTAGGACCAGCTACTGGATCCCGTCCCCAATGACCATTATTAGCAAAGAAGCTTATAAGGACGAGAAGGCGACCAGATTTTCTGGTCGCCACTAACCTTTAAGGACCATAATCTTACTTTTAGGGACCAATTTTCCCTTCATTATTGACAGTTTTTCTTGTAGTGATAACATTGGTTTCTAGCCTTGACTAGTGATTGACCACTTGGTTCTCACACCTTTTTCGATCTTTAACCTCGAAATAAAACTCTAGCAACCATAACACCCACCGAATCAGCCTTGGCTTTGCATCTTTCTGTCACGACCCAGGGGTACCCCCTAGATGTAACAAGGCATATAAGACCCCGAGAGGCCTCATAAAAGCCACTTAACATATCATAACATAAAGTAATAGAAATGAGCGGGAATTAAAACTTTTCAATACAATCAAAGTCTATTATGATAACAAGGGATATTTAATGCCATAGTCTCAAATCTAAAACAACATGAAATAAATCTTTAGACGCAGCACATACAATAGTCCAAGACATAAATGAAAGACATAACGAAAGTGTTGATCATATCCTTGAATACAATGAGGTCTCACCTTATCTTCACTTCCTTGATCAATAAGAGAGATAGCCACAAGTGTGAGAATCTATGTCGCTTAACCCTACATTTGATAAGAATGTAGGCAAAGTATGAGTTAGTACAATCAAGTACTAAATATTATAGCTAGCATAAACATCATGAAATTCATGGTTAGTCAATACAAACGAAAGCATAATCAATGCATATAAATCTATATCATAATAAGAAAGGAATACTTCTCAAACTACCTTACTCATCCTTAATTAATAATTGGGTCATCCACATCTAGTTAACTTACCTCATCTTAGGCATGTCTAGCAATAATCCACATTATTCATTCTTTACATCATAGTCTCATTATTCATACTTACTTTTGAAGACATGGGGATTCACCTCTTTGCGTAGCTTATAAAGGCTAATGTGTATTCGTCTCTTGCCTTACTTACTTTTAAATTGCAGGTACTCGCCGCCACAACTTCAGTATATGATGCGGGTAGTTGCCTCTACATCATTCATCATATAATGCGGGTACTCACCTCCACATTATTTCATAAGGATCATGGGTACTCGCCTCCATGTCCATTAATCATAATAAGAACGTGTGGAGTCACCCCTTGTTCAATGCTAAAGAGGATGGGAATCACCTTATATTCTTACATATCGAGGTCAAGGGTAATCGCCTCTAGCCTCATCAATTAAATAAACTTTTAGTCTAGATTCATTTTAGGTTAGGAATCCTTTCAAACCTAGAAGCATTCATGTGAGTAAACCTTTAACATTCATACATTCATAATTAGGCAATTAATGTGGAAAGTATCCCTTCCTCAAAAAAAATATCAATCACCAACAATTCACATCATAAGTTTTACTCTGAAAGCCCTAGAATGCCTGATCATCATCTAAGCTTTATTCTCAAGTAATTCTAATCACAATTCAACAATTCTATTAGGACAAGCCTAAGCCCACAATGTTCCCCTTCATGGCACCAACCCAATTATATGAATTATAGGTCATAATCATGGAATAAGAATGGATACATGTAATTTCACTATAATAAAATGGAATTATACTAATTCTTTCATAAACAATCATAATCCACTCAATTGGATCCATGATCAACATAACCCACTACATTGGAAGAAACCCTAGCTAAATTAGGGAATTTTTCATCAAATTGGGGGAATTCTAGGGGACTCCATGGATGAAAGATGTCCATGGATGAAGAGCTATCATACCTTGATCACAAATCCCTCACAAGCTTCAAAGTTGGATACTTGATCTTGACCTAGCATCCTCTTCTTCCTTCTTTTTCAAACTTGTAGAGAGAGAATATTTTAGAGGAGTTTCTTTTGGAATTTGAGTGAATGAGTTGAATGAGCGGTTTTGGGGGTTAAAAACCCTTATGTAGGTGTTCTAGACTTAGGCAAAACAACACCACATTGGTTAAATTAAAACTAGAAATGAACCTCAAGTACCTAAAATAATTGTCCAGGTCTGACCCACGAGACCACGACTGACGGACGATGGATGGACCTACGGTCTATCCTAGTCAATCGTGGTTCATGGTCTGGGACTCTAAAATGGATTCTTGGACCTACGGAACCCAAACCATGAGTCGTGGACCCATCCACGAGGTATGGGTCCAGGCGTGGGTCTTCCTTAGGCAGTGTTCATGGAGCCCATCCACGAAGCCCACCTATAGGGCGTAGGGCTAACCATGGGGCGTGGTTAGCCCTTGTGGGTGATACTTGTAGGTTCTAAAAATCTGCTAGGTTTCCCTCTTTAGGCCATGGGGTGTTACAATATCTCCCCCTTGGGATCACTCGTCCTCGAATGAGATTCTAAGCATGTTTCTAAATGAAAAGACTCAAAACTAGCAGCCCATCATGCATGTAAATCATCTAAATGCATACAAGTAAGGAGGAAACATCAAATCCAAGACACACATATTCAATGCACCATAAGGAAGTAGGAACTACATCTAACAACCCAATATGCATGAAATTTTCACTTTTCTTACTTCAAAGAGGTACTATCATCTCAAAACTTAAAAGCATGCTCAACACAATCTCATGAAGATCATATGCAATTCATTCTCTAAAAGTATATCTAAAACATGTTGAACAACTCATCTCATGAAGTCTATAATCAACTCATACTCAATGCACTATAACCTGAGGAAAACAATCTGCATAAGTCATTCCTTCCAAGACTCAAGCTATTTCATGAACATGCATATAAGGAGATCATGGAAACACATAAACCACACATGACTTCTAAACATAAAACAAACTAAGAGGAAACTCATTACCTCAAACAATAGTAGAAGGAAAAAGATGAGGATATCAGAACTTCATATCATTCTCGGACTCCCAAGTCGCACCCTCAACTAAGTGGTTTCTTCAAAAAAACCTTCACGAAAGCAACTTCCTTGTTCCTCAATTTCTTAACTTGCCGGTCCTAAATCTCAACCGAAACTTCCTCATATGAAAGACCCTCATCAACTCCCAGCCCTTCAAGGGAAATTATGGATGTCAGATCCCCAACACACTTCTTAAGCATAGAGACATAAAAAGTGGAATGCACGTTTGCAAGATCATTTGACAAATCTAACTCATAGGCAACCTTACCAACACATCTGAACTTATAAACCGGGGACTAAGTTTCCCTTTCTTCCCAAACATCATCACACCCTTCATATGTGAGATTTTCAAGTAGACCCAATCACTAACCTCAACCACAAGGTCTCTTTTTCTAACATCGGCATAAGACTTTTGTCGGCTTTGGGAGGTTCTCAACCTCTCTCTAATGAGCTGGACTTTCTCCATTGCCCCATGAACTAATTTGGGTCCGACAAAGCAACTTCAGCGACTTCAAACCACCTTATAGGAGATCTACACCTCCTACCATAAAGAGCTTCAAAGGTGGCCATATCAATACTAGAATGGTAGTTATTGTTATAAGTGAACTCTATCAACGGTAAGTGATCATCCTAACTTCTCTTTAAATCGATGACACATTTCTTCAACATATCCTCTAAAGTTTGGATCGTTTGCTACGCTTGCCCATCGGTTTGTGGGTGAAAAGTCGTGCTAAGCTTCACTCTTATGCCAAGACCTTTTTGGAATGACTTCGAAAACTGAGAAGTAAACTGAGTACCTCTATCACATTGACAATGTCACACCATGCAATCTTACCATTTCCCTCAAATACAACTTGGCAAAGTCTTCGCCACATAAGAAACCTTGACGGGAATGAAATGAGCCAATTTCCTAATTCGGTCTACTATAACAAAAATCGAATCATATTTGTGCCGAGTACTTGGCAACCCTACTATAAAGTCGATATTTACATCCTCCCACTTCCAAGTGGCTATACTGATATCCTGGGATAAACCTCTCAGTTTTTAGTGCTCAACCTTTACTTGTTGGCAATTTAGACATTTAGCAGCAAAAGTTGTTCCCTTAAGTCCTCAAGATTTGGAACACATAATCGACCTACGTATCTAAGTACCCCCATCTCCCCATTGGGAGAAATCCTCAATGGACTTCTTGAGTACCATCTCTTACAATTCTACCATAATCAGATCTAAAAATTTCTAGCTTTCACATCACTCTCAAGAGAAGATACAAAACCATTATGAACCATGACACCACCCTTGGTAGAATCTACTAATCGATCACCCAAACGGGCCAATCTATTTACATCGCGTACCAATTCTTTCTTATCATCATCAATGTGAGCAACACTACCAATACACAACCTACTAAGATCATCCACTATTATATTAGCTTTCTCGGGTGATAAAGGACACTCATATCATAATCCTTCAATAGCTCAAGCCACCTTCTTTGGTGAAGATTCAAGTTTTTCTTACTAAACACATATTGCAAACTCTTGTGATCGGTAATCACATCAAAATGCACTCCGAACAAATAGTGTCTCCAAATCATTAGAGAAAATACGACCGCCGCTAACTGAAGGTCGTGAGAAGGATAATTCTTCTCATGGATTTTAAGTTATCTTGAGTCATAGGCAATAACTTTCCAATTTTGCATTAGGACACAACCTAGCTCGATTCTTGAGGCATCACAATAAACCACAAAACCATCTGTCTGTTCTTGTAAGGCTAACAGTAGGGTAGAAGTAATCCTATCTTTTAACTCTTGCAATCTTTTCTCACACGCTTCCGACCATATGAACTTATCCTTCTTTTGGCTCAAAGTCGTCAAAGGAGAGGCAATCGAAGAGAAACCTTCAACAAACCTTCTATTATAACCGGCCAAACCCAGAAAGCTTCTTATATCCGATGGTGATAGAGGTCTAGGCTAACTCTTGACTGCATCCACCTTATTAGGATCTACCTCAATACCCTTGTTGGACACAATATGACCAAAGAAAGCTATGTACGTTAACTGAAATTCACATTTGCTAAACTTTGCAAAGGGTTGTTGGTCCTTAAGGATTTTCCCTACAATCCTCAAATGATCAATATGCTCATTCTCATTCCTTGTGTAGATAAAATATCATCGATAAACACGATCACAAACATGTCAAGATATTGTCTAAACACTTTATTCATCCAGTCCATAAACGCCGTCGGAGCGTTAGTCAAACCAAATGACATTACTAATAACTCAAAATGACCATTTTGGGTTCAGAAAGCCATTTTTGGAATATCCTCTTCTTTAACACTCAATTGGTGATAACCCAAACGGAGATCAATTTTAGAGAAATAACTTGCACCTTGAAGTTGATCAAACAAATCATCAATCCTTGGGAGAGGATAGTTGTTCTTAATGGTCACCTTGTTCAATTGTCGATAATCGATACACATTCGGAGTGAACGATCCTTTGGCTTAACAAAAAACAATGGAGAATCGTGTGGAAAGATACTCAATCGGATGAAACCTCTATCCAATAGATCCTTCAATTATTCTTTCAATTCTTTAAGTTCTACCGGAGCCATTCTATTAGGAGGAATAGATATAGGTTATGTATTCGGGAGAAGTTCAATACAAAAGTCTATTTCCCTTTCGGGATGAATACCGGGTAAATTATCGGGAAATACTTCTGAAAACTCATTAACAATGGGGACCAACTTAAGACTACGGACTACGGAATCTACATCCCTCACCGTAACTATATGATAGATGCAACCATTAAAGATCATCTTTCTAGCTTTCAAACATGAAACAGCCTGACTCTTAGGCATAGAATTTCCCCCTTCCACTCTAGGATAGGCTCAATTAGAAACTGGAATTTTAATACTCAATTTAGCGAAACATAGTATGAATGCAACCAATCCATACCAAGTATGACATCGAAGTCTAACATATCAAATTCTACCAATTCAACAAGAGCAACTCTATGGGACATCTTCTATATACCCTTTCAGCCAACACAAAATCACCTACGGGGGTAGAAACTTGAAAATGTTCTAGCAACACTTCGGGGAGCACATGAAACCTCATGGCCACATAAGTTGTCAAAAAGTACAAAGTAGCACCAAGATCTAACAAAGCATACATATCTAATTGAAAAACTTTTAACATACCAGTCACCACATCCGAGGAGCTCTCTTGATCACCTCTAGTTTGGAGAGCATATAATCATTTTTGCGTAGGAGCACTTGCACCCGAACCACTTGGACCAGATGAGGGGTTGGGTTGAGCCCTATGGAGATTATCTCCCTAATTCTAAGAAACAAAAGGACAATTCATTATCTTGTGATCCGTATTACCACACCCAAAGCAACCATTGGAACCCGCTAGACACTTACCCTCATGGTTTCTCCCACACTTAGCACAAGTAGGCATCATGGATTTATTACCATGTCCTTGAGGTTTAGGGCTAGACACCTTTTCATTGTTAGACCTTGGAGGAGCATTACAAGAACCTTTCCTGGAGAACCTTTTTCGGAACCTTGACCGACCTCATCCACCGGACCTAGAATGTGAGAAGTTACCATCATCCACTCTTGCCCTCTTTGCTTCCCTAGATCTTTCCTTAAGCTTTTCTTACTCAATTTGTTGGGCATGCACCATAAGGTGAGAAATGTCCATATCATGCACAAGCATAGCGGTGCGGAATTCATTGACAACCAAGTTGGAAACTCCCGACACAAACTTGCCCATCTTGTTCCTACGTTCCGCCACAATAGAAGGAGCATACTTAGATAGTTGAGAAAACCTGAATGCGTACTCCCTCACACTCATATTTCCTTGCCGAAGGTTGATGAATTCAAGAACCTTGGCCTCTCTCATCTCTAGAGGAAAAAATCTATCAAGAAATGCACTATTGAACCTCTCCCACTCTGTGGGACCCGCTCCTTCCGACCTTGCCTCTTTACAGTGATTAAACCAAATCTAAGCAACCCCTTTGAGTTGATAAAAGGCTAACTCTTCTTTCTCTACCGGTATCACTCCCATAATAACAAGTATCTTATAAACCTCATCAAAAATTCCTAAGGATCTTCCTCAACTTTGGAGCCATAAAATTCTGGAGGGTTCATCCTTGTAAAATCCCTCATTCTTGTCACTGTCGTACCCACATTTGGGTTCACAGGGGTAACTAGCTCTCTATTGGCTTGGGACGTTACTGTTTGAGACAACACTTGAAAAGCCAACCTAAACTCTACATTTGTTACAGTCTCACTCAAAGGATCAATCGGAGCTTAAGGAGGCGCTTGGGGAGGAACTTTGTGATTGTGTCCCTCCATCTCCCTAGCATTGTCCCTTCTGGTAGTCATATCCTGAAGACCGTCGGATAAGGATTAGGAGAAAGACATTATAGAGTTAAAGTCCATGGCATGACATACAGAAATGAAGAAGTGAAGCTTAATAAACATGAAGTAGCCTCTCATTCATAAATATGGAGCACTTCACACTTATGAACAAGACTCTTTTTGATGTGGTTTGAGACATCCTAGAACAATTCTAAACCTTGTGTTCTGATACCAAATTTTTCATGACTCAGGGGTACCCTCTAGATGTGACAAGGCATATAAGACCCCGAGACGCCTCACACATGCCACTTAGCATATCGTAACACAATGTAATAGAAATGAGCGAGAATTATAACTTTTTAATACAATCAAAGTCTATTATAAAAACAAGTGGAAGTCTAATACCTTAGTCTCAAACAGTCTAAAACAACATGAAATAATTTTAGGGATGCAGCCCATACAATAGTCCAAGATATAAAGGAACGACATAACGATAGTGGTGATCACATCCTCGAACACAATGAGAACTCACCAAATCTTCACTTCCTTGATCAACAATAGAGCTAGCCACGAGTGTGAGAATCTATGTCGCTGGACCCTACATTTGATAAGAATGTAGGCAAAGTATGTGTTAGTACAATCAAGTACTAAATATGATAGGTAACATAAACAACATAAAGGTCATGGTTAGTCAATACAATCTAAAGCATAATCAATGCATATAAAACCATATCATAATAAGAAAGGAATACTTCTCAAGCAACCTTACTCATCCTTAATCATGACATGGGTCATCCACCTCTAGTCAACTTACCCCATGGAAGTCATGTCTAACAACAATCCATATTGTTCATTCTTTACATCATAGTATCATTATTCATACTTACTTTTGAAGACATGGGGATTCGCCTATTTTCCTAGCTTATAAAGGCTAATGGGTATTCGCCTCTTCCCTTACTTACTTTTAGATTGCGGATACTCGTCGCCACAACCTCAACATATGACGCAGGTACTAGCCTATACACCATTCATCATATAATGCAGTTACTCGCCTCCACAATATTTCATAAAGGATCATGGGTACTCACCTCCATGTCCATTCATCATAATAACAACGTGGGGACTCAACTCTTGTTCAATTCTCAAGAGTAGGTCAATCACCTCATATCCTTACATATGGAGGTCAAGGGTAATTGCCTATAACCTCATCAATTACATAACCTTTTAGTCTAGATTCAGTTTAGGTGAACAATCCTTTCAAACCTAGAATCATTCTTGGGAGTAAACCTTCCACATTCATACATTCATAATTAGGCAATTCACGTGGAAAGTATCCCTTCCTCAACAATAATATCAAACACCAACAAATCACAGCATAAGCTTTACTCTCAAATACCTAGAACTCATGTTAATTATCTAAGCTTCATTGTGAAGCAATTCAAATCACTATTTAACAATTCTATAAGGACAAGCCTAAACCCACAAAGTTTCCCTTCATGGCACCAACCCAATTATATCAATTCTAGGTTATAATCATGGAATAAGCATGGATACATCTAATTTCACTCTAATAACATGGAATTATACTAATTATATCATAAACAATTACAATTCACTCAATTGGATCCATTATCAACATAACCCACAACATTGGAACAAAAGCTAGCTAAATTGGGGGATTCATCATAAAATTGAGGGAAATCTAGGGGACTACATGGATGGAAAATGTCCATGGGTGAAGAGCTATCATACATTGATCACAAAGCCCTCAGAAGCTTGAAAATTGGAGAATTGATCTTGACCTAGCTTCCTCTTCTTCCTTCTTCTTCAAACTCCTAAAGAGAATATTTGAGAGGAGCATGGATGGACCCACAGTCCATCCTAGTCAATCGTGGTTCATGGTCTACGACTTTAAAATGGAGCCTTGGACATACGGAACCCGAACCATGGGCCATGGACCTATCTATAAGTAGTGGGCCAGGCGTGGGTCTACCTTAGGCAGTTTTCATGCAGCTCATCCATGAAGCCCACTTATGGGGCATGGATCTAACCACAGGGCGTGGTTGGCCCTCGTGGGTGACACCTATAGGTTTTGAAAATTTGCTAGGTTTCCCTTTTTAGGCAACGAGGTGTTATACTTTCTTAGCCCTCAAATATCAGATTGTCACATCATCCGTGTGCACCACCACTTTAGTGTCCAACAAATACGCTCTAAACTTTTCAAAAATGTACACCACATCTAGTAGTTCTTGTTACAGTTTTATTCTATTGAGCAAGATTACATGTCTTACTTGGATAATAAACTGGGTGAAAGAACTTGTCCTTTCACTAACCAAGAACATCTCTCAAAGCCACACCACTTGTATAACACATTAGTTCAAATGGAATGCTCCATTCAGGCGCAACAATGTTCGTAGTCGACACTAACTTTTCTTTGAAGCACAAGATTGCTTTGAAGCAACTTTCATTAAAGTTGAAAGTAGAATACTATTCAAGTAACTTACAAAAGGGACAAACTACTTTAGAGAAATCCCTATAAATTGTTTGTAGAAGTCTATGTGTCCTAGAAAACTCCGGACGCCTTTCACGGAAATGGGAGGAGGTAGCTTAGCAATAATTTCAACTTTAGCTTGATCCACTTGCATTCATTCTCCTCAAACTTTATGCCCAAAAACATACCTTCTTTGACCATGAAGTGACATTTCTCCCAATTGAGAACAAGATTGGTTTCAACACATCTTTGTAATACCTTCCCAAGATGTTCAAGACACGCTTCAAATGTGTCACCCACAACAAAAAAATCATGCATAAAGAGTTCAATCGATTCTTCAACCATATCGGCAAAAATAGAGAGCATCATTGCGACGTTGCCAGAGTGTTGCACAACCCGGAAGGTATTATTTTGAAAATAAATGTCCTATAGGGACATGTAAAAGTTGTTTTCTTTTGGTCTTCAGTTGCAATGGAAATCTGATTGTATCTGGAATAACCATCTAAGAAACAATACCATCCATGCCCCGCAAGCCTATCAAGCATTTGATCCATAAAAGGCATCGGAAAATGATCTTTCTTGGTCCATGAATTCAATTTTCTGTAGTCCATGCATACACACCAACTGGTAACTAGACTGATTGGTACAAGTTCCCCTTTCTCATTTGGGACCACAGTGATGCCTCCTTTCTTTGGTACACATTGCACGGGACTCACCCATTTTCTATCCGCAATAGGGTCGACCACGCTCGAATCGAGCCACTTGATGATTTCTTTCTTCACCACTTCTTGCATTAGAGGGTTTAACCTAATTTGGTGCTCAATACTTGGTTTGCATTCACTATCCATTTGGATTTTAGGGGGGGATCCCTGCAATATCAACAATTGTTCATATGATGGACTTAATGTATCATTTCAACTAATTTATAAGTAATTGCATTTACCCCCAAACAGATCTATGGTGATAATGACAGGTAAGGTGTTGTTTGCTACCAAAAATACATACCAAAGGTGAGATGGGAGCACCTTCAACTCAAGCCTTGGCGGTTCTTCACTGGATGGTTTAGCAGGAGGACTTTCCCAATTTTTTAAATCAATATAAAGCTACAATGGATTTCTAGAATGACAACCTAAAATCGATAGAGGAACCACGACCTCATCATAATTTTGAATTTCTTCGTCGCCATACAGTTAGGGAATCACCCACACAAAACAATTCACTCACACTAGCCAATGCTTCGTCAATCACATCAATGGTTGATACTACATGAATGTTGCTAGGTTTCTTCATCGATTTGCACACATTGAAAGTAACTTCCTCATTATTTACCTGAAACTTTAACTCACAACTTTTAACATCCACAAGGGCTCTTTCAGTTGCCAAGAACGGCCTATCTAATCTACTGGGTACTTCGGCGTCAATCTCGCAATCAAGAATAAATAAGTAGGCTCGAAATATGAACCTATCCAGTTTAATAAAAATATCATAAAGTATGCTAATAGGATGCTTGATACATTGATCAGCCATGAGAAGATGCATTTTTTTAAGCATATGCTCACCTAACCCGGGTTGTTTTATAATGGAATACAACATTCAATTAATAATTTCCCCTAAACCACACAAAGCTTTGGCAAATTGAAACATCCCAATAATGCATGGAATAATGAATGAATGCCCCAGGATCATCTTTTTTGACAACCACATTGCTCGTCATAATGGCACTACAACTATGAGACACTCAACCATTTTAAAATCCATACTCCTCTTCTTGGTAACCAATTATTTCATGAACTTCGCATAGACTGGCATTTCCAACAATGCTTCCACTAAAGGAAGATTTATAAACAGAGTTTTGAAAACAGAGAGAAATTTTTGGAAGTTTGCATCCTCATTCCTCTTTTTTAATCTTTGGAGGAATGGTGGTTTACTTTGGTCAATTGTTTTGTAGGTCTTAAAGAAGAAGCAACACCCTCATTTGATGTTTGTGATTCCCTGTTGATGAATTTTTTTGGAACTTCATCAATTTCTTTTAGTGTTTCATTTTCCGGTTGTTCACCGAACCCATCTACATCAATGGCATCATCCCTTTCTTTAATAGTGTTTGCCTTACCATCAACTTTCACGTCACCACGCACTACTTTTCCACTCCTGGTCAACATCTCCATGCATTTGTTGTGATTAATATTTGAACTCACCATCATATCATTGGCAGGACTCTCTTGTGATTTAGACTCTAATTGGGCTGAAAGTTGGCTCATCTGGGATTCATGTTGCTTGATGGAGGCCGAGTGAGAGTTTATCGTCTTATTCAAGGATGAGAAATCCTCCATCATTTCTTTAAGCACTTCATCAGATCCATCTAGTATATTTAGAATACTATACAGAAAATCCTCGACCCGAAAGCACTCAGAACTATCCCTTGATTTTTGACTATCACCAGTGTGCACATAGCAAGCAATATCATCATCTTCTCTCGTCATAAATTTGTTCTGATCAGACCAATCTCAATCATGCTCTATCCATCCATCCTCACTAATTATGTTCCAACCTTGATTCCCGCCCGACCTTAAAGAGCTCCAATGAGAACCATCCTCTAGTCATGACACTAGATGTACTCTTTGTTTTCAAATTTTACTTCAGCTAGATTCGTAGCTTCATATCTACTCTCATTACATGATTTTTGAATAATGTCATTTGAGTCATCATTTTAGCCATGTTTCCATCTCGCTCCTTCTTCCTTTCCATCTGTTCTTTTGTCAGCCCAAAGTTCAAAGGAGACACTTGATCTTCTTTAGTGTACGATGCATGGTTAGTTTTTGTCATCTCATCGAGAAGGACAGATTTTATGTCAAATAGTTGTCTCATGATTCCTTCTCGAATTAGTTGGTCTGCCGCTTCTTTGTTGACCATGTCGAGGCTCCGGTAAAAGTATTGTAATAACACATTGTCTGGTAGCCAGTGAGCTGGACATTGGAGCAACAACTTTTGGAACCTCAACCATGTTTCATGGATATATTTGCCATAAATACGCTTGAAATTCTGAATAGTATCTCTCAACTTAACCATCTTCGAAGGAGGGAAAAACCATTCATAAAATGCATCAGTGACTCCTCCCAAAAAGTTATAGACGCCCTTGGTAATTTGGTCAACTACTTCGTTTCTTCCCCCCATTAGAGCAAAGGGAAACAAACAAAGTAGTACTGACTCTTGAGTGATGTTCTTCAAAGCAAATGGTCCACACACATCAACAAAGTTTTGGATGTGGTCATGAGGATCCTCATGAGTGAGTCCTCCAAAGAGACCATTCATTTGCAACAGCTACAACATTGTGGTGGTCACATGAAACACCGCATTGCCCACAGTAGGAGGCAATCAATAGAACCCTATCACGACCAAGGGTTACACCCTAGATGTGACATGGCATACTTGACAATGAAGGGGTCTCATACAAACTCTTAGCTCATCATGAATCTAAGATAATAGGAAAGTATGAAAAATTAACTTTATCCATACAATCAAAATGTTTATAAATGCAAGCGGAAGTCTTTCTATACTTTGTCTCAAACCATCTAATACAACTTTAGAATAAAACTCTTGGGACACAGCCCATACAATAGTCTCAACAACATGAAATAAAAAGACATAAAGGAACTAGTGGGATTGTCCTTGAAGCTATGAGGACTCACCAATTCTTCAACTCCTTTGCTCCTTAGAAACCCATCTTCAAGAATGGAATTCAATCTCCGAAACCCTACATTTGATTAGTATGTAGGCACAGTATGTGTTAGTACAAAATCTACTAAATATGTTAGCTAGCATAGTCATAAGAGCATAAGAAAAGGGTTAGTAAATGTAAAACATAATCCAAAATCATATGAAATACTTCATGAAACTTAAACTATAAGAATAAGAGACAATATCATAATCACAAGAAAAGTCTCAAACATAAGCATCATATAAGCATTATTTGACTCTTAGTCATCTATACCATAATACAACTACCCTCAAGTAACCTAAAAGCATACGTGTGCAATGCATGAATAGCATCCCATAATACCACCCAAGCTAAGTGTCCCTTTTTGGTCATCTTAATTATAGTTTATATGCATGGTCAAGTCTCTAGCTTTTGTACCATAAGGGAACCATACTCCTAAGTAACCTCAAAGAACACTTGTGCAATGCATAAAAAGCATCCCATAATACCCTTCACACTAAGCATAACCTTGAAATCATCATAGTCATATTTACCCTACTTTGGTCTCATTATTAGCTTACTTCATATATTCAAGGGACCTATCACCTTTAGTCAATCATATCAAGTCAAGGAATGCAACTATAGCACAATCCTATCCAAACATACATCATATAAGAGAAACACCTCATGAGTCACCTTAAGGCAAGCTTGTGTCACATATGAACAAGACCCCATAATCCTACACATGCTATGCTAGACTTTTCAGGTTCATCAATCATGTTTATCATCACTTAACATCATAAAGACAAGGATAATCACCTCTTAGTCATGCATGTATTGGAGGGGCCTAACAAACTACAGTACAAACTAGTCATGCTCATGTTCACAGTGCAAGGGAAGTCACCTCAAGGCATACATGTTTAGTTCATCGTGAAAGACAAGGGCAATCACCTCAAGCCATATATATATCATGGAATCATACAAACAAGGGTAATCACCTCTAGTCACACATACTAATAAATTATAAGGGAAATGGGAGTGTCCATAAGTTATAAAAGTTAATGAATCATAGGTATTCGCCTCGATGTCCATTTTAATGTGTAATTTAGGTAATCGCCTCCATGATCAACCTAAAGGCTAATGGGTATTCACCGCTTTCTTTGGGAGTCAAACATATATAAAGGGTAATCACCTAACACTCCCCATGACTAACTAATTAGGAGTAAGGGAACCCACCACACATTCCTATCATGTAAAGGTCTTTTAGGGGAATCACCACAACCTCATCACATTTCATAGTCCTTCGCCTTAGATTCATTTTAGGTGAGAATAGTGTTTTAACCTAGAATCATTCTATCTGAGAGAACCTTTCATGTCATACTATACTCATGCATAATACCATATCTACAATTCTACATTAGACATTGATAACATCAAGACTCAAGTGATTATATCACCTCATATATTGAAGCATTCATTAGGTAGATTAGGTAGATAAAGGTCTTCCACCATAGTTCTATCCATTAAGCTTCTATTCTCATTTAGACTTTACTCTCAAAGCCTTTAAACATCTAGTTCCTCACATTGGCTTTACTCTCAAAACCCTAGTGATTAACATTCATTGCTACAAGCCTTATCCTCAAATCTTTACTTCTTATTATCATCATTCATACCTAAATTCAAGGTATTCTAATCATATTCTTCATTACTATGTGATTCTAGTGATGATTCACCATAAAGGTTCAACTTCAACTTTACTAGTCAAGATCCATCATATTCATATTCTTATAATTCAATTCATATCTATATGTTTGTATGCTGAATCAATTACTACTCATAGCACTACTTATAGAAGATCACCTAAGAATCATCACATTCACCTTTAATGGCATAAACCCACATAATACCAAATTCATAAATTAGGCTAGGGTTAATCATGGAAATCACATAAATTTATCATAATTCAATAATAATACAATCATAATTATGTATTATCCACTAGATTGGAATCATACCTAAACACAACCCACAATATAGGAAGAAACCCTAGCTAGAATTGGGTTTTGACTTCACAATTGGGGGAAAATCTAGGGGGCTCTATCGGTGGAAGAACCCATAGATGAATAAGCTAACTTACCTTGATTCAAATCACTCACAAAGCTTGCATCAATGGGGGGAAATCTACCCTAACTTCCTTTCTTCTTCTTCTTCTTCTTCTTCTTCTTCTTCACTTCTAGAGAGAGAATTATTTGGAGAGAATTTGAGTTCTTTGAAGAATGAATTAATTGAGTTAGTTTAGGGGTCTATTAGTCTTATATAGGTGGTTTAATAACTAACTAACCGAACTCCCTTAACCCCCTAACTAATTACTAATTAACCACTAAGCCCCTAACTTAAAACAAAAAAAATAAAATCTAACCTCAATCACGAAATCCCCACCCACGGACCGTGGGTGTGTCTACTGTTCGTGCTGCACACTCGTAGGTGCTGGAATGAGGCTGAAAATTGCAGGTTAAAGCAGGACTTGACCAATGACCCCAACCCTTAGGGCGTGGGTCCATCTACGCCAGTGGATGGCTTCGTAGGTGGCTGCAAATTTGACAGCTTTTGGCATTGTTTTGTGGTCCTCCTCAAGGACCCCTTGGGTGGTCCTTGGGGGGTCGTACCTTGAAGCCCTAACCCTGAAACCTTCATTCTATGTACGGGAAGTTGTTTTACGAGTGTAACCCTCATTTCTAATTCGAAAACGTTCTTGGAAGTCTCTAGAACTCTCTAGTCTAACTTGCTAGTTTCCGGGATATTACAAACCCGCACTTCCCAACTGATCCTCGTTGACATCATGCAAATTCCTGATTTCATCATTGTTGCCAAATCGGATGGCGTTACTACCATTTACACTCATCTCTTCACCTGATTTAGAGCAGCCAACAAACAAAACAAATAAGATGATTCAACTACAACAAAATTAGTTCATGACTAAACCTTAATAAATGAATTCTAAACACCACTCTCCGGCAGCATTGCCTTTTTTTATAACGCTCAAATAAACTTCATTCAATTCTAAGTGTAGGCGGTCACTAACAAGTATAAACCCAACTAAAAGTTGAGGTTGATCCCACATGGAGTGATATAGTAGAGAATTTGATTATGAAGTAAAATTGTGTTCTAATTGTTTGTAGAAGTAGAGATTTCGTAACTTTAAAGTAAATCACAAAATTTCAATGATTAATATCAAATGAGGGAGTTTGGGTAACCAATTTACACCTACTAAAATGTGAAAATAAGTAAAGAATGATCCTTGGGAGTGTGATAAGTTGTACGCTAATTTCATGTAATAGGTGATTACTAGTTACTCAAGAGTGTTGAATCTCAGTGGGTAGGCTAGGTTTTTAGTGCAATAGTCATTTCTCAATCAACTATTGCGATTCAAGTGAGTTCTTTTGAACCTCAACAAGTAAAACACAATCGAACAACCCAATTCCTTACTTAATCCACTCTTCCAAGCTGGATTATTAAGAATGCTATAAAATCTATTTACTCATGCTAAATTTTTAAAGATGCAATCAATACAACTATCAACTAATACTTCTACTCTAATAGCTCTTTCTCAAGAAACTATAGAGTACTAAGCTAGAATTACATTTGCAACTACAATTCCTCAAAAAAAACATGAATAATTAATTAAACCAACTTCAAAACAATGACAGAATCAGTAACTAACAACACACATTAACTAGTTAATGCATTCAAGTACATAATCACACCCTCAAGAAAAGGGGCTTTGCCAAGCATAGTGAAAAACAAGAACTCTTTACCAAAGAAGTTTTCCAACTGATTTGACAATGATATGCAATTCCCAAATGCTGAAATTTAGGCTAAAAATCTCACAATCTCTAACCCTCTACTCCGAAATTTAAAAACAACATTCTAGAATGTAAAAACTCAAAAACCCAGAAGTGAACAATGTGGGAACTCCTTATCTTCTTTTGAAAATTGCATTTATAAATTCCCAGAATTTTAGCACAGAGTCATGTCAAAGAAGTTAGCCAGGTTTGCCGAACAGGTTGACGATGCACTGAGTGGTCCTCTTCTCGCCTTTTTGGCGTGGATTTTCACCAAATCTTTCTATAATATTTAGTGAGTTGGGTCAAAATCGCCGATTTCTTTGGCATCTTTCTGAACCACTTGTCTGCTCACCAAGTTGGTTGTGTCCATGGGCTGGCATGCTGGAACTTTAGGCGAGTTGAAGGTCCACTCAGCAACTCACCGAGGGGCATTGGCTAGTACCAGCTTTGCTTTCCTTCCACATTTTTATATTTTTCTCTCCTATTTGCCTCCTAATGTCCTTGCCTTATTCTTTCGCCTTCATTGTTGCATATCAATATTTTAAAATCAGTTTTGAGCATAAAATAGGCATTGAGGACACTAAATCCTTGAATAATAAGCCCTAAATGAGTCAAAATACCTGACACATCAAAGGGTGTAATGAGGTTTGGTAAGAAATGGAAGCTTAACCCCCGTTATGTATGACCATATTAGATTTGAGGTTTATTGGTAAGGTTGCACATGAACTTGAATCGCCTAATGAATTGGCATCGGTGCATACAGTTTTCCATGTATCATTGTTGAAGAAATGTGTTGGCTATCCTAAATCTATAGTTCCCTTAGAAGATTTGGGAGTTAAGGAATATCTTTCTTATGAAGAGGTTCCAGATGAGATTTTAGACTGGAAAGTTAAGAGGTTGAGGAACAAAGAAGTTGCTTCCATGAAAGTTTTGTGAAGGAATCAGTTAGTTGAGGGTGCTACATGGGAGGTCGAGGCCGATATGATGTCCCGTTATCCTCATTTTTTTCCTTCTACCCCTACTCTAGCTTGAGGTATTGAGTTTCTCATGTTTACTCTTTCAATGTTGTGTGTCTTAGATTTCCCATGATTTCTATATTTATGCATGTTCATAAAAAAGGCCTATGTTTTGAGAAATGATTAAATTTGATTGATATGAGTTGCATATAGACTTCATGATAAGATATTTTGAATATGCTTTATCTTGGAGTTGACGCTTCCTCCTCAGATATGTGCATTTATGTGAATGCATGCATGTTGGGATGTTAGAGTAAGATTTTACCTTCCTTAAGGTGTCTTGAATTGCCTTCGAGGATGATGTTCCCAAGGGGGAGATAATGTGACACCTCGGACCTGAGAAAGGGCTGAAAAAAGTAGTGGGTAAACTAATTGGCTAAGAACTGGACCATGGACCCTCCAATGAGCCCCATATGGGTTGTGAAGGCGACAACAGTCCGTGAAAGGTGCCGTGGTAAGTTCCCCATGGCCAGCCCAGTAGGTGACCCTTCCATAGAGGCCTAGACAGCTTGTGGTGAGGGTTACAGACCGTTAGAGGTGCCTTGAAGTGGGGTCGGCCAAGAGCGAGTTCTCCCTTAGCCACTTGTCAATGGACCACGATGACCAGAATGGTCCGTGGGGAGGATCATTCCGGGGACTTAGGTTATTTAAGTCCCCCATAGCTACTAGTCGAAGGACAACGACTACCAGGACAGCTCGTGTTCCCTTAGACGGGTCGTAAAGGCTCTGGTGAAAGGGGTTGCGGTTGTCTTTTCCTAATTATTCTATATTGATGCTATGCCATCTTATCTTTACCTATAACCCATATAAAAGTGTTTTTAACCCCAAATTTTACCAATTAAAGTCATTCTCTTCAACTTTTAAAAGAAGAGCGAGTCTTCCTCTTCAAATTATTTCTCTCTCTAGAAAGCTTGAAGAAGAAGGGTTCAACATAGGTTTTCAAGTGAAGTCTCCTAATCCTCCATTGATGTAAAGCTTATGACACTAATGTATGATCGTTTTCATCCATGGAGCCCTTTCTTTCATGGAGTTTTAAATTTTTCCAATTTTCAAAGTTAGAAATCCCTAATTGAGTTAGGGTTTTTCTTCTATGTTCTGGGTTCTGCTGATTATTGATTTAATTGATGGATTTATGATCTTTTATGCATGAATTGAGTTAATCTCATGTTTTTATGATGATCCCTAACAAACCCAAGCAATTCCCATGTTTTCAAAGTTATGATCATATGATGTGGGTTTATAATTATGAAAGAAAAAGTTTATGAAATTAAGCATGTTCTCATTAAAGTGATGTAAATACTATAAGGATACTTTGAGAGTGAAGTATCAATGTTATAATTTGTTGTGTTGTGAAAGGATTTCTCATATACACATGAAAGCATGATTTGTTAAACGACATTCTCACATAAAGGATGTTTATGGTTGTAAGGTTTTCTCAACTAAACTTGGAATCAAAGACTTAATGAGCTATTGGAATGAAACTTATTTTGGATTGGTTATTGAATGATACATTTCTATTGATGATGCATGACTTAGCTTGGATTGGCAATACGGCGTGCCCTTCCATGGATAATAAAAAACAAGTATGCGTAATTGACTATTCCATGGGAATTACTCTTAGCACAGAACGGACCTTTAGATGGAAGCTCTCCGGTTAGTAGAGGTTGGGTTTCTAGTAGCAATCTCCTTATTCCTTAACTATAAGCCACCATAGGAAGTTGTCTTATCTAGACATTAGCTAGTGAATCCACCTAAGCTAGAAGTTCATAGCCCTTAGATTGGCAAGTTGGACAACCCCTTTCAGTGTGGGAGACACCTGAATCCATGTTTATAGCTCCCATGGTCTTTATATCGGTTAAAAGGTAATTTTCCCACAATAGTGAAGTAAGGTTACTTTTATAAGTATCTCATGATTTTTTTAAAAATGTTAGCTTGCATTGACGATGTTTTACGACTTACATTACCTAACTCTTTAAATTCATGTTTTAGCTTGGTTATTGTATGTCATAGAAATGTCCCTCTTTAGCATGACTTTATATGATTTTATGCATGGCTATCATACTCAATACATGTTTTGTAGTAACACATACTCTTGCCTACATTTCCCTAAATGTAGGGTCTGACATTCTGGGTTCCAAGTTCTGTGACTAGAGGTTGTTGAGGAGATTTCGAGTTTTGGTGAGTCCTCATGCTTTGAGGATCGGACATTACTTGTTTTCAGTCTTTTCTTATTTTCAACTTTGGAATATCATGTACGGGCTACACCTAGACCATTATTATGTATTAGATGGCTTCGAGATGATGTTTAGATTTCCTCTTTGCTACATAAAACTTTTATATTTTGAAATTGTGTTTTATATCTCTTTATTATATTATCTTATATGATGAATGCTAAGTGGCTTGTATGGGGCATGTCGGGGTCCTATACGCCATGTCACCCCTAGGAGCTACCTTGAGTCGTGATAGTGTGATGATTGGAAAATATGAGAAAACCTATGAGATGAAACTTGCATGTATTTCTCATTTAGGAGAGTAAGAGTTGTATTGATTTCTTCCGTCTTTATTGACTTGGTTTGTGAGACCATGGAATCCTTCTTGATGTAAGGGCACTTGAATGAATTTATTGAAACATGGTCTTGCATTAGAAAATAAATCTATAGTGATCTTGAACTAGGTTTTATACCGGTTAGCCATGATTTGAAGCTTTTTTTTCATGATTGAGTGTAGCATATTATTGAGAGTAATCATGTAATGATCTTGCATATTATCTCTCATTGAGAATAGTTGTATACGCCCTAGTTAAACTCATTGTGTTCTTGATTTACTTGAAGACAACAAAAAGTTTAAGTTGGGTGAGTTGATAGTGGTAGATTTGCACTCATTTGAGGCCTCTATAGTTCCACAATTTGTGTCCTCAATGCCTAATTTTTTCTTACTCTAATGATGTTTTGATGATTTGTAGCTATGAAGGCTAAGGGACAAGGCAAGAATGAATGTGTGAAAGAAGGGCAAAAAACATGAAAATATTCAAACTCTACATTGTTGATCGCCTACAATGAAGGAAGGATCACCCAAAGGATACAAACTCACCCAAGTTGAAAGTACACATCAATAGTATCAATTGAGCAAGATCAGTGAACTCACAGAGAAATGACGACTCACCAATGATAAAGACAAACAAGGTAACCATCACCAAAGGTGACATTATGTTATGCCCCAGGGGTACACCGTAGAAGTAACATGGAGTACTTGACCCCGAATTGGTCTCATACAAGCCCTTAGAATATCATAACATAAGATAATAGAAAACTACGAAAATTTTTGAAACTTTATTCATACAATCGAAATCTTTTATAAAAGCAAGCGGAAGTCTTTTCTACACATTGTCTCAAACCATCTAAATTCAGGTTTGAATAAAAGCTTTGGGTCACAGCGCATCCAATAGTTTCAAAACATGAAAACAAAAGACAAAATGGAAATAACGGGTTTTGTCCGATAAGCTATGAGGACTCACCAAGTCTTCAACTACTTTGCTTCTTAGAAACCTATCCTGAAGAATGGAACTCAATCTCCAAACCCTACATTTGATTAGAATGTAGGCAAAGTATGTGTTAGTACAAAATGTACTAAATATGTTAGCTAGCATAACATCATAAGAGCATAGCATAAGGGTTAGTCAGCATAAGACATAATCCATAAGCATACTCAAATACTTCATGAAACATCAACTATAATCATACGAGAAAATATCATAATCATAAGTAAAGTATCCAACATAAGCATCATATAAGCATTGTCCAACTCCTACTCATTCATATCATAGTGGGATAATTCTCAAGTTACCTCAAAACATACTTGTGCAATGTATGAATGTCATCCCATATTACCACTCACACTAAGCATAACCTTGAAGTCACCACAGTCATACTTACCATTCATTTGGTTCCATTCTTAGCTTACCTCATAACCAAGGGAATCTCTCACCTTTAGTCAATCATAACATAACAAGAAAGGAAACTATAGCACAATCCTATCTAAGCATATATCACATAAGAGGAACACTTCATGACTAGCCTTAAAGCAAGCTTGTGCCATGCATAAACAAGACCCCATAATCCTACCCATGCTAATCTATACACTTTAGGTTCATCATTCATGTTTATCATCTC
The DNA here is from genome assembly GCF_019186545.1 of Solanum stenotomum. Taxonomy (NCBI): domain Eukaryota; kingdom Viridiplantae; phylum Streptophyta; class Magnoliopsida; order Solanales; family Solanaceae; genus Solanum; species Solanum stenotomum. Next base: position 17,811,433 of record NC_064286.1, read on the forward strand.
TTAACATCATAAACACAAAGGGAATCACCTCTAGTCATGCATGTATAGGAGGGGCCTACCATGCTACAATCCAAACTAGTCATGCTTATGTTCATAAATGCAAGGGGTAATCACCTCATGTTTAGTTCATCATGAAGGACAAGGGTACTCACCTCAAGCCATACATATCATGGAATCATAAAGACAAGGGTAATCACCTCTAGTCATACATACTAATTAATCATATGCATTCGCCTCCATGTTCATTATTTATGGAATATAGGTATTCTCCTCCATATGCATTTTAATGTGTTATGTAGGTATTCGCCTCTACATCATCACATGATGATCATAGGTAATTGCCTCCATGATCAACATAAAAGCTAATGGGTAATCATCACTTGCCTTGGGAGTCATACATACATAAAGGGTAATCACCTCACACTCCCCATATCATGGCATGGGTAATCACCTCATGTTTAACAAATTAGGAGAAAGTGAACTCACCTCATATTCCTATCATGTAAAGGTCTTTTAGGGGAATCACCCTCCTCATCACATTTCATAGTCCGAGGACTTATATTCATATTAGGTGAGAATAGACTTTAAACCTAGAATCATTCTATGTGAGAAAACCTTTCATGTCATATCATATTCAAGCATAATATCATATTTAGAATTCTACATTAGACATGGATATCGTCATGACACAAGTTATTCTATCACTTTATACATTCAAGCATTCATGTGGTAGATTAAGGAGGTAAAGGTTTTCCACCATAATTCTACCCATTGAGCTTCTATTCTAATATAGCTTTACTCTCAAAGCCTTAAAATACCTAGTTGTTCATATTGGTTTTACTCGCAAAACCCTAATGATCAATATTATGACTACAAGCCTTACACTCAAAGCTTTACTTCTTAACATCATCATTCATACCTAGATTTCAAGGCCTTCTAATCACATTCTTCATTATTAGGTGATTCTAGTCATAATTCACCATAAAGGTTCAACTTCAAGCTTTACTAGACAAGATCAATCATATTAACATTATTCTAGTTCAATCCTTGTGTATATGTTCCTAATCTTGAACAATTACTACACATGACATTAATTTTAGAAGGTCCCTTATGAATCCTCAATTTCACCTCTCATGGCATAAACTCACATAATATCAATTCGACTAGGGTTAACCATGGAAATCACATGAATTCATCATAATATCATAATTTAATGCTAAATCAATCATAATTAAGTATTATCCACTCAATTGGAATCATACTTCAACACTATCAACAATGTAGGAAGAAACCCTAGCTAGAATTGGGATTTAAAGCTATGACTCTACATTGCACAAAAGTAGAAAATACTGACAAAGAGCTACAACAAATAAATTTCAGAGCTACAAGGTGACGTTGGAAAATACCTAAAAACCCATAATGATTTGTTACATGCAGCTACAGGAAGCACATCTACAACAAAAGAAGAAAATAAAAGCAGATATGTTAATACTAATATGAACAAAATGTTCGAAAAACCATTTATGCCAAAGAACCAAAAAGATCCATTATTCATACCACCTCAGCTAAACACATATAAAGAAAGCCTAGGACAAAACAAAAAGAGTTATAACCATATAACTAGAGCTTATATAAAGAACAACCACAAAATACAGTCCTTTCTAAACCAAATCCAAAGTCCAAAAATACAAAAAACCCCATGAAGATTATATTACTCAAAATCTACAGGGATATAACAAGTTGATTGCACAACCAAGAACTAGCACCAATCTAGTAGGAACTTGCTACAACTATGGATTATTAAGTACCGTATATACCCAAACAGGAGATGAAATATCCACAATACCAGAGTTACATAAAGCATTTATGCATTACAAAAGGATAACTAAAGGAACACTTTTTTATATAAAGTTCTATTCAGCACCAGCGGAAATATTGTATGATGAAATTAAACCTATCATCCAAGTCATAAAAATCAAATTAACCAGAGAAATGATAATACCAGAAAAAATAGAACAACAAGATGAAATACAAAAGATAGAGATACTAGAAGTTTATGCAAGAAAGCGGATTATTGGAATAGCTACTATTTTGATCGAGTTAACAACCAATTATTTAAATGGAAATTCAGTATGGAGCTACTATGCAAGAGAACAAACTGTGATATATTCAAATTTCAGAGAAATCAGAGAAGCAGATATGGAAGAAATATGACAATGGATATTAAGCTTATTAAAACCAGAACAACAACCAACTACAAGCGCAATACGAAGGAATTTTATTTCACTAGAGATAATGACAAACTATTGCAAAACTATTGGACACAGATACCCAGATCATCAATGCTCGAAGTGCTATGGAGAAGATAATGTAATTCCAGTTGTCCAGCTAGAATAAAGACGACAATATAAAAAGCAAAAACGACAAACAACAAGATAAGAAAGTAGGAGACAAGATAAAGTGTGCAGCAGAAGACAACATAAAGTGTGCATTATTGTAGTATGCAGTAAAGTAGTGTGCATTATTATGCATTAGACAAGTGTAAAGTAAGGTATGTAAATTAGTGGACAAGTGTAAAGTAAAATAGTATTAGTAATAGTGTTAGTGATAGTGATAGAAAAAGTAAGGTATGTAAATTAGTAGACAATTGTAAAGTAAAATAGTATTAGTAATAGTATTAGTGATAGTGATAGAAATAAAGCAAGATGGATGTAGCATCTCTAATTGTATAAATAGAGAGCCATTAGGCACAACTAAGGCAAGACTTTCTCGACGGAAAGCAAGCCTCTTTGTAATACTCTCAAATAAATAAATATCAAGTTTTAATGTAAGCTATGGAGCAAAATATACCAGATCTCATAGAAAAAATAGGTATATCTATTTATGATTATGCATAGCTAAATCTATTAATTCCTAAATATCATAGCATGATTAAATAAGTTCATACTAGTTATTATATACTAGAATTATTTGAAGCATGTTTTCTAGTTTGTTAACATGGGGAAAAAAAGGAAAAACCTCCAGACTATGCCATCCTAAAGTTAAAACCAAAGGCAAGGAAGCCGTGAGGGGAGTAAACAGAGATGAAGCGTTGTTAGGAAGGGAATACCTTTAAAAGTACGATGTTAATAGTGACAGGAGGACATGGTTGAAAATAATCTAGTTTATAGTAATTTAATATGAATAATACTTATTATGCATATGATATAAGGGAATTATTGATTAAACAACAGATCATTAATATGACTACTTATCTACATGATGAAATGGTATTAGCTTATGAAACACTGATTTTATATATTCTAAAAAATTTAAAAATAATTGAATTAAGAAGAATGATATGGGAAAAAATATTTGACTTAGAAGAACTAGAACTAGCAACTCAGACATGGTATGAAATAGACGAAATAAATGATATAGATATAGACCTAGAACGAATTAATATTTGCGATCCAAAATTAGAATACTCAGACTAATGATAAATTACGAATACTTCCAATATTGGCAAGAAACTACTGAAGAAATAACATTACTAGGAGATCTAATAAAAGAAAATATAAAAATATATCAAAGAACCCAAGATATACATTACATAGAATACATACTAGAAAATATAAGAGAAATAATTAGACTAATACCCTTAAGGAAAGAATATTATGATAAAGCTTTTAATGCCTAATAACATACTCATAAACCCCCTCCCCCAAAAAAAAGGGACGACCAAGACGTTTGGAAACTAGTCTTTTACGTGTTGGTGTGTTCTAGTATGTTGTTCATGTTTTTATGTGTTGTTTGGAGTCTAAAATCAGTGGAGGTGACCCTAGTGTCTTAATAAATATTTTTAAGGTCAACGTTCGGATACGACGCCCCGGGGACCACCCTAAGAGTCCCCGAGGAGAACCCCAACCTTGGCCAAGCAAGCTGCCAAGGCAGCTTGAGATTGTGCATAGAGGGTGTAGCTCCGCGTCGCGGACCTTCTCCACGAAGGGCCAAAAAGATTGGTCCACGTAGTGGACATATCGCGGACTCTACTGTCTCGTAATTTAATTTTCCAGAAACTTGTGGAAACACCTCCGCGTTGCGAACTTGTTTCCCAACAAAATCTACAAAAATAAAACTCAAGTTTGACTTGTTTTAAAGGTCCAACTAAGTGAGAGGTAGTTTGGGTACTTTGGGGAATTATTATAACCGGTTAGTCTACCTATTTTAGGGTATTTTAAGTTGGTTAAATCCCCAAAACCTAAAATTAGACCCCATTCTTCAAATTGACCCTTCCCTCTCAAAATAGATTCTTTCAAAAACTCCATTGAAGACTTTGATGATGCTCAAGCTAGAAGATGGATTTTCAACCGATTTCTTCTTCAATTTCATGGGTCTTCAATAATTAAGGTATGGTGACTCTTGATTCTTGAGAAATATATTGGAAGGCGGGAACATATTTTCACCAAAAAATTAGCCCCCTAAAAATTCATCAATTCACTAAAATTATAAAAGGAAAAGAAAACAAAGAAAATACGCTTCAGTTTGTTTCTCAATAAAGTCAAAAAGAACCCTAGCAGCGATCTTCCCTAGCTAACAATGAGCTTCCCTTACAGCGATCTTAGTGTACGTTGCTCTCAACTAAAAATCTGTGTTTTCTCAAAACAGAGAAAACACAGGTCTACCTAGCAGCAAACGCAATACAGGTCTCATTGATTAGTGTTTCATCTCTGTTTTCTCAAAACAGAGAAAGCAGAGGTCTGCCTAGCAATGATCTCCACTCAATATATATCTTCTATTCACTCGGCTCTCAGGTATGCCTCCACTTCGACGAGTTGATTTGATTTTTTTCTGTACAGTTGATTTGTTATTTGTTTTGTGCGAGTTGTAACTCATCGTCTTGTTTGAGTTCTTGTTCTCTAAGACTAGATGCTGATCATTTTCTTAAAAAATATTCAGTTTCGTAGTGTGATATGATGTCAAAAGTGAAGGGGATCGATCAGTCCTTAAAGAAGTATGTTTTCCTAAAGATGAATAATAATGAACTTGAAAAGAGGCACTAACAACTCAATGAGCTAAAACAATATTAAGAGATAATATAGAGAGTGTTTTGTTTAAATTGAGAAATCTGTTATGAATTACAAGTGAACTACTAACAGGGCAAGTGAGACAAGTGATTGCAGAATGTTACAACTGAATAAGTTAAAAAAAAGATAGTTTCATTTGGGTCTGAAACTGATGAAATATGTAAAACACAATAGAACTGATGCAACTAACCTCCTGTGGTGCTGCACATAGAAGATTGAATGAGTGATAGTTTTGTTTGGGTCTGAAAATTGGAAAACTTGATAACTTTCAAGAAGATGCATTCTAATAGTTATTTAAAACATTCTTTCAATTTTTTCTAATTGGTTCTCTTATTTCTATCTACTTGTATATCAGCTGTGCATCCTCTTCTGTGAGTTTTTTTCCTTCTCTAAATTCAATTTGTTGATTGTTTTCTTCTTATAGCATAGTGTATAGTGTGTTCCTAAAGAATCGATCATATTTTGACGATTAAATTAACACGAGCTGATGAACGATGAAGAAAGCAATAGAAAACTGATGCAAATTACCTCTTGTATATGATGTACATATTAGGTAGAAACAATGATAGTTTCATTTAGGTTTCAAAACTTGGAGAACTCAAGATTTTTCAATAGTTGCACCATATATATTTTTTCTGTAAAACAGAATCACTAGCTATTTTCTGTCTGTTCAACCTTCTCGTAAGCTTCCTCTTTTGGGAGCTGATTTTTTCTTCTTCTCTATATTTGATTTGTTCGAGTTACACTATACTTGTTTGAATTACTCTTCATCTTTGAGATTAGCTGGTCAATTCTTTTGTAGTATATCATAGTGTTTTGTGTGTGTCTAAGGAATCGATCATATTCTTTTACAATCAAATTAACGAACTCACAAAAGATGTAAGAACAAACAAAACGGATACAAATTACCTCATGTGGTGTTGTACATAGAAGGTAGAAATAGTTATAGTTCCATTTGCGTTACAAACTTACCAAACTCGAGATCTTTCAAGAGATACGTTCTTATAGTTGCACCATATATTCGTCCATTCCTATCAAACTCACAATCACCACAAGTGTATTAAAAAAACTGTAAATAACATATTGTAATTAACTTTTAGAAGGTTAAAGATGCCACTGAGTTCTTACCGTTATACTTCCTGTGATTCTATATATAAAAGTTAGAAACAATGATAGTTCTCTTTGGGTGTAGAAACAATGATAGTTCTCTTTGGGTTTGAAACTTGACAAACTCGAGATATTTCAAAAAGAAACATTCTTATAGTTGCACCACATATTCTTCCATTCTTGTAAAAGTCAAGCTCGACAAATTTACCCAAATGACTGTAAATAACAGATTGTAAGTTGTGCACATGTTATAATTTATCAAAACATCTGTAAATAACATATTGTAAGTTGTAAATAATATATTGAATTTAATTTTGATAACATAGTGAACTAGGTAAATATCACAAGTTGTGTGCATTTAAAGTTTTTCCTTATCGTTTATATTTTCTTATTCTATTTTTATGTATTCTCCAAGGTTATGGCACCTAGTAAGCAATGGATGCAACTTTCTCTTGATAAACGGGTTGACCAAGCCTATTTAGACGGGGTGCAAAAGTTTTTGGATTATGCTTTTCGGGGATCAGGAGAAGAAGATGAAATACGATGTCCATGTCACAAATGTTGTAATATAACATTAGGAACTCATGAGATGATTGATACACATTTGAAAGTATATGGAATAATTCAAAATTATACTTTTTGGTATCACCACGGAGAACATTTAGGTGAGCCAGTGTCAAACTCTGAAGATGAAAATGATGATGAAGTAGAAGATTATGAGAGTGAAGATAAAGTACAAGAGTTGTTGAAGGATTTATATCCTAATGTTGATGGAGGAGCTACCCACACTGGTTATGATGATGTAGTTGAGGAGGAACCAAATGTTGAAGCTAAAAGATTTTACAGCCTATTGAAGGATTTGGAGCAGCCACTATACCAAAATTCAAAGGCTTCAAAGCTTTCATCTTTGATTAAATTGCTTCACATCAAAAGTATGGGTCGTTGGAGTAATGCGTCATTTAGCATGCTATTAAAAATGTTAAAAGAGGAGTTATTGCCTAATGGGTCCAATTTGCCAAATTCATATTATGAGGCAGAGAAGATTATTCGAGATCTTGGGCTTTCTTACGTTAAGATTGATGCTTGTAGTAATGATTGTATGCCATATTGGAAGGAGGATAGCTTACTCGATTCTTGCAAAATTTGTGGTGCGTCCAGATGGAAAATAAATACACATACTGGGGAAACAAAGAATAAATAGGGTAAAAAGATAGCCTCAAAGACTTTACGCTATTTTCCCTTAAAGTCTAGGCTTCAAAGGTTGTTTATGTCTACAAAGACATCTTCTCTAATGACATGGCATAAGGATGAAAGAACTAGTGATGGAATAATGAGGCACCCAGCTGATTCAATGGCATGGAAGTCATTCGATGACCTTCATCCTTCATTTGCAATCGAGCCTCGGAATGTTCGACTTGGACTTTCTAGTGACGGATTTCAGCCATTTCGCAATTCAAAAATCTCACATAGCATTTGGCATGTGGTTCTTATTCCTTATAATCTACCACCTTGGTTGTGTATGAAACAAGAAAATTTTATATTGTCAATGCTTATTCCTGGTCCAAATGGTCCTGGAGATGCAATTGATACATATCTTCAGCCTCTAATTGAGGAATTGAAGGAGTTGTGGGAAGTTGGTATTGAGACCTTTGATGTATCAACTAAACAAAATTTTAAGTTGCATGCTTCTTTGTTATGGACTATCAATGACTTTCCAGCTTATGGAAACTTATCTGGATGGAGTACAAAAGGAAAATTGGCATGTCCATCTTGTAATAAAGACACCTCCTCAATTCGATTGGCTAATTGTAGGAAACAATGCTTTATGGGTCATCGACGTTACCTTCCCAAGGATCACAGATGGAGGAATGACAAGAAGTATTTGATAATACAATAGAGAAGAGGCTCCCACCAAAAACATGTTCTGGAATTGAGATACTTAATCAAGTGCAAGATCTTGAAAGACAACAATTAACAAAGGATCCCAAGAAAAAGAGGAAGATATCACATGAAAAAAGAAATGATAATTGGAACAAGAAAAGTATCTTTTTTGAACTTCCATATTGGAAATCTCTCTTGTTGCGACATAATTTGGATGTCATGCATATTGAGAAAAATATATGTGATAATATCATGGGGACAATCATGAATGTCAAAGGAAAGACAAAAGACACAATTAACACTCGGTTAGACTTGAAGGAAATGAACATTCGGCCAGAATTGCACCCTATCCAAAGAGGGGAGAAAGTTGAAGTTCCAACTGCATGCTACACATTGTCGCCTGAAGATAAGCACAAGTTATGTCTTTTCTTGAAGAATTTAAAGGTCCCTGATGAATTTTCATCTAATATTTCTCAATGTGTAAACTTGAACGATCACAAGATATCTGGATTTAAAAGTCATGATTGTCATGTTGTTTTGCAACATATACTCCCTCTTGCTCTTCGTGGTATGTTGTCCAAAGAAGTCTGTGAACCTCTTATTGAGTTATCAATTTTTTTTGTGTGCTTGGATCAAAGGAGTTGATGAGTGATGACTTGACACATATTGAAGCACAAATTTCCATAATACTTTGCAAGTTAGAAAAGGTCTTCTCTCCTTCTTTTTTTGATGTCATGGTGCACTTGCCTGTTCATTTAGATGGTGAAGCGCAGATTGATGGACCTATTCATTATCGGTGGATGTATCCTATTGAGCGATGGTTATATTTTTTAAAATCTCTCATTGGTAATAGGGCATGTCCAGAAGGTTGTATTGCAGAGGGCTACATTGCAAATGAATGAATGACCTTATGTTCAAGGTATCTGCATAGAATTGACACAAAATTCAATCGGCCAGAAAGAAATGATGATGGGGGTTTAAAAAAAGTAAATGGGGGTTTATCCATATTTTGTCAATCTGGAAAAATTTTGGGAGCTAAAAATCCTTTTGAGCTTGAAGCTAAAGAATTGGAACAAGCACATATATACATTCTGAAGAATTGTGATGAAGTCATACCATATCTTGAGTATGGAGAGTTCTTTTATATAGTATTTTTTTTCTTATTTCCTTTAAGTGATATAGTTTCTATATGAAATTTATGGTTAACCTCAATTTTGTAGAGAGTTTACACAAAATCATATAGATACTGCTCAACACTTGTCAGATGCAGAATGGGATCGAGAATTTATTGAATGGTTTAAAGATAGGGTGAGAAATACATAAATAATAGATTCAACATTTTGACTTTTTACTAATCATTCTAAATTACTAAATGTTATCTTACTTTTAGGTTGCATAATTGCGTAAAGCAGATAATAGTCAGCTCATGGAAGATCTTCTCTCACTTTCACGTGAACCTACCAAATATTCAACACATTCTAATGGCTACATTGTTAATGGATATAGATTTCATGTAGAAGATCATGATCAAATGTTAAGGACTCAAAATTGTGGTGTTTGTTGTAGTTGGCAAGAGTGATAAAGATAGTGAGAATGTTGATTACTATGGAATTTTAACAGATGTGATTGAATTGCAATTTATCTGAGATAAAAGAGTGATTTTGTTTCGGTGTAACTTGTTTGATGTGTATGACAAAGGAAAAGGAGTTAAAAGAGATGAGTATGACTTCGTGAGTGTGAATTCGAGTAGATTTTTGAAAACAAATGAGCCTTTTGTTTTAGCTAACCAAGCATCACAAGTGTTTTATGCTAATGATAATTCCAACAAAGGTTGGCATGTAGTAAGGAAGACTCAACCTCGTGATTCCTATGAGATGGGGAAACAAATGGATGATGATGATGTTGTAGTTGACTTAGAAAGTCCTTCACAAAAGAAACAAAAAAGAACTGATGAGGTAATGTACTTTTTGTGAACTGATAGACACGATTTCTTTTATATTACATTATATTGTCGCACATGATTCTTATTTGGTGGTGGGGATCGCGAGATTGATTTCTCTTTTTGATTATTGATAATTCATACTGTTAAAAACTCCTATTCTTGAGTACTTTGATTCTATTCCTTTAGTTCACTAGTAACTATTGAAAGACTACTTTTCTTTTGTTCTTCAGTTCACTGATAGAAAGTTTCCTTATTATTTTTCTACCTTTGACTTTTTTACAGGTTCAATATGAAAACTGAAAATGTGGACGGATCAATTTTGAAGAGTACTATCAGATACTCATTTGTTGCTCTCGGGGCAATTGGAAAAGGATGAGGACGAGGGCTTAAATCTTTGACATCAAAAGGAAAAGATCCAACTAAGAGTTTAGTTTTTCAATCTAGTGATCTAGTTAAGCAATACATCCAAGAAGTTGAAACAAGTAAGCTTTTTAATATATGTTGAGTTTTTAATTGCATAAATATACTTATCCTACTCACTTATTTCACTTTGTAGCATATACTTATCCTCTCATCAATGTATTATCATCTATCTATTTATGGATGACTTTTGCTTTTCTACAGGTGCTATTGGGAAGGGGCGACAACAAGAACTTACCAACGTCATCATGTCTTTTAGTCATGATAAGAGAGTGATACACAAGAAGTCCATTACTCTTGAGAAAGGGTACATGCAAATTAATGCTTCATCTCATCCATCTATCAAGCAAGTTAAGCAAAACATCCAAGAAGTTGAAACAAGTATGTTTTTTCATGACCGTTGATATATTAATTACATAATAACTTAAATTGAATGTCAAAGCTTCTTCGCCTATAACTTAGTTGTGTTGGTCTGTCTTGCTAATTTTATCCATACAGTCAACTCCTACAAGTTGAGGCTTTATTTTTTGTCAAATAGTCACAGGGAAATTGTATTCAAACAGTAGCGGTTTGTTTTCTCCAGGTTCTATTGGTAAGGAACGAGGAACTGGACATAAAAACTCCACCATGCCTTCTAGTGAAGTTCATACTCCCTTTCATTCATTTACTAACCAAGTAAAGCAATGTACCAAAGAAGTTGAAACAAGGATGTTTCTTTTTTAAAATCTGTTATATATTTAATTTCATTTAAAACAGATAGTAAATGTCAAAGTTTTTATAATATTACTTCTTGATTCTAGGTGCTATAGAAAAGGGACGTGAGCAAATGCCTAGATCTTTCTACTCATCTTTAGGGGTTTCTGAAAAGAATTTGGAATCTAGTCGAGGACTGCCATCAATGGATAAAAATCCCCTTGTTCTTGAGAAAGAGAACACGGAAATCAAATCCCTTGGTTCTACTAATCAAGTAAGGCAACCCTCCCAAACAACTAAAACAGGAATGAAATTTACAAATCTGTGCATTATCAATTTGTACAACTAAATTTTACTAGTATAGTTCTTACTAAATTAATCATACAACTACAGGATCATCTAATCCTAAAAAGGTAAGAAGGTTTCGAGGGACCAACAACTGTAAAGAAGTTGCATCACTTGAAGCCGGAAAGAAGCTGAAAGTAACATTTTACAATAATCAATAGTTGGAACAAATAGCAATCTGTTTTCAAGGCACCTAGGAAAAATAATTTGTGATTGTAACATGTGTCCATTGGGAGTATCATCGTGGAGTGATATCAAGCAACAAAAGTTGGATCACATGTGGGCTGCTAGTGCGGTAACAATTATGAATTACATCGTTTAACTTGTTGAATCACAACTTACTTTTCCTATTCAAACATTAACCACTGTTGCACATCTTTTTCATGCTAAAATTTTTACACACTTTTTGTATAGTTGACGCACAGTGTTCTCTTTCATTTTTCATTTAAGCTCATTGTTTAATTATTGTAGGATAAATTTGAGAGTGTTGACTTGAATGATCATCGAGATCATATATTTGGATGGATGAATAAGTTATGGAACAAATAGAGAGGATACTTGCATGCTACTTATGTGAAGAATAAGCCAATCGTTCAAGCTCTTAAGAATATTCCAAAGGGAGTAGAAAAGAAGGAATGGGAGGGGTTAGTTAAGGAACACTCTTGTTCTGAAAGTTTTCATGTACACCTAGTGATCTAATAGTCTACATTATTAAAGCAATCATTTCACAGCTCATCGTGATATTTAGATGTGAAATTTTTTTTGAAGTTAATAAGTTTTCTTAGATATGAATGTTTTACCTAACAATATAGGCGAGGAGCAATAGAAATGCAGAAAATCGAGCTAAGTTAAAGATGTTTCATCATATTGGTAGCAAGCCTATTAGAGAGATTATTTATCAGCAGGTATTGTAAAATAAATTGTTTCTGAAGAAAATATATAAGAAGTGTTATTTGACATGTTTTTTATTTGATGTAAAGGGCGAAAAAGATGGTAATCCACCAAATTTAGTGACTATTTTCTTTGACTCGTAAGAAAGATAACATGCTTGTTGAACCAGAAGCAATTGAAAAACATGTGCGTTTGGTAAATTCAATAGGTAAATTACTTCAAATTATTATGAAATCTGTTGAAATATACTTTTTTATATTTTGTAGGCTCAAATCGAAGAAATACTAAAAGCTGAGCTATCTCTGCCTAGCATCGAGATTGTAGAAAAGTGTTGTGGACCTCAAAATCGTAGCCATGTATTTGGCTTTGGGGGTGGAGTAAAGGCAAAGGACATGAGAGATGGCACTTCTTCAAAGGCTGAATTACTGTCTGAGCTAAGTTTAACTCAAGAGTAAAATAAATCTTTGAATGAGGAAAATAAATCCTTGCATGATCGCTTGTCTACATTAGAAGATGCGATGGAAGAAATAAGAAATATGAAAGAATTCATTGCTGCTCAACAATCACATAACCTACATATGACATCATCCGTATCAACTGAATGACCACTGACATTTTTTGCTGACCAAGTAAGTAACAATATATCAAACTCTATTTGTGTATAGTCATTTAAGCAGTTAGTGTAAGGCTGAACTCTTAGGAAACTAATAATGGTTCGCGAAGTCCTAGATGTAATGGTGTCTCTACTTCCTGTTTTGATGCAATCTGCGCAAGTTATTTGAGTGCTTATGAGTTCTCATCTGTTCTTTATTGTGATTTGTTGAGCCTTGAAAACTATCATGGTTGTGTTCAGGTCGACTATCCTCCTTCCTATTCAATTCATTTTGAGATTTAGAATAGCCATCTGCTTGCTTGCTGAGTATCTCGGAGTTGTTGTTGGATTTTCTTATTAGTTCAATTTAATCCTTCCCCTCCACTAGGGACCCCACCTGAGTTTGAATCTTGCTAAATCTCCTCCGTTGTTGGTCTATTATCAACATATTTCTACTTGAATTAATCCACCTAAGGTTCATCGAGATAATTTTTCTTGCCCATTCTAACTCTCCTTCTTAAATAGTTATCACCATTGCTTCAGTTTTTGAATTTTCGAAGAGTTGGGTGATGAATTCATGGATGAAGAGCCGGTGGCTGTTCGATCACCCTTATAGAGCCGCTAATTGAAATTGATCACTGTAGTTTCTTTATGTTCCCCACATTATTGAGAGAAAATTTAAAGATCACTGCACATATAATTTTCCTCTGTTTTTTATTGATCTCTATTTAAAATATAACTATTTTCTGCTTTTTAAATTTTCTGCACGTAAAGTGACACATCTTTTTCCACTGTTTTTTGTACACCTATGCGTTTTGCATCTTTTTTCTGCACAAATATACATATTGATTCAGCTTAACAAAATTGTTTTGTAATAGAAAAATAACTCATCAGATTACAGCTTATGTTTTTCACCATGTCTAGCAACTATGCAATCCTCTAAGGAAGACTAATCTTGTAGCTCTTGTTCTTCACATTGACCAGTAATCATATGTTCTTTCAACTGATCAATCAGTTGCCCTCTTTCTTGGTTTCTATCTTCAGCACAAACACTTTTTGAGACACTAAAATCAGTGTTGATGTTTTCCTCTATTTTTCCATGTTGTTCATCATCATGAATATTAGTTCTTTGGTCTGTATATATAGGCAGGGGTTGTTGTTACTGTGACTTTGTCCAGTGGTTTCCTCGTCAGATTGTATGTTTTTCTTATCTTCATATGTAATAGGTAAAACTTCATTCAGCTCAACATATAACTGGATACCTTTTTGGTTTGTGATTATAGTGGGCAAGCTTTCTGAAACTTCCTGGTCAGATAGAACGTTCTCCTTTACATCACCATAATGTTCTTGATCTGCATTTATCTTGGTGGCTTGTTGATCAACATCCTTAGAGTTGGCGTCATTCGGGTTGTTATTGTCTTGTTGTGCATAGTCTACTGTGTCAGCCTTCAATATATGACTTTTTTAGATTTGATGCAATCACTATAATACAATTTGTAGACGTTTTAGACTTGTGACAAAATCACAAGAATCAGTTTGAGATTGTTTGGCTCCTACATGGATTAAGAATTGGAAGAAAACAATAACAACTTGTTTGTTTCCCCTGCTACACAAGTAACTTGGTTGTTTCTCATGAAACCTTTATAGCTTGTGTGTCTAGTTCCTCCACAACTTGTGTCCCCTGAATCATAATATAAATCTTCTTGATGGAAATTTTTTCTTTTTGTACTAAGTTTCTGTTATTGAATTTATGTTTTCAATATATAGATTTTGATTTGGTTAATGAATCTTAAAGGTTTCTTAATCATCTTTTCTTATTTTCATGCAGATTATTGATATACCTAGATAACCCTTGGTGAATTTTGGATTTCTTTTGTGACGATTGAAGCTACAAGTGAAGATTAAAGTTTAGAAGAACCATAAGACCATTAATATTTTCCTAGTAAAGCTATGCAAAAGATGAAAATGTTGCTAATTTTTTTTTTGTTAAGAAAATGTTTAAACTAACAACATGGGATGTTAACTTATATTTGTATTATGTCAGCCTTTTGTATGAAGATTTACCGTAGCAATCTTATATTTATTGACTTTAAAGCTTATAAATTTTTTGTGATATAAAGATCTAGAAACATTGGTGGTTTTGCTCGTCTCTAAAGGTTCATCTAGGACGAGACAGTTTCTTGTCTCTAAAAGTTGCATCTAAGATGATACAACTTCTTGTCCCTAAAGGTTCATCTAGGACGAGTTGTTTCTTGTCGTGAAAATCAATCTAGGATGACGTAGTTGATCATAAAAAAAAAGTAATTTAGGATGAGTGTAGTTACTCGTCCCAAAAGAGTATTTTAGGACGAGTTAGTTGCTAGTCTCTAAAGGGATTTACTGACCAGAAAATAACTAATTTTCCAAGAAAGAAATCATCTATTTGGGACCAGTTATGTAGTCTCTAAAGGTATTTTGGCGACTAGCTCTTTTGCCGTCTCTAAAGACATTTACCGACTAGCAAAGGCAAGTCGTCCCAATTGACCTTTAGCAAAGAACAATTTAAGGACGGGTGGCAACCAGCCTTTTCCCGTCCTAATAGACTATCTGGGACTGGATTTGGATTTTCTGGGATCAGATTTTCCTTCCTTAGAGACTGTTTTTCTTGTAGTGCATACCTATGAATATGATGTGTTATGGTGTCTATTGAAAGGTGAACTCTTAGATGCACCCTTACATCTTATTATGCATGCAAAGTGTATGATTAGCAAGGTATGAATATGTGTTATATAAGTGTTTATGTGAAAGGCTTTCTCACATATGTACACACACATGAAAGAATGAATAAGGTTTATGATAATCTAGTGAAAGTGAGTCTCTTGAAAGGTTTCCTCAATTGTACTCTAAACTGGACTATGTTATGAACATGGTATGATTATGTGAAAGGTCATTCTCACATAATGTAGGTTCTATGATGAAAGGTCATTCTCATCTTAGAAATCTTTGAGCTATTATGATATGAGGGATTAAGTCCCTAAAGCCTACTTTATGAACTAATGTTAAATACAGGCTTAAAGATGTTTAAAAAGGGAGTTGGAGCTTAGCACCGACTGAACATGAAAAATGGGAGTGGGGGCTTCACGTTTAGCAAGTCCGGCTTCCCACAATAGAACCTTCACGTTTAGCAAGTCCGGGTTCCCAACATAGATGTTGTCTCATGAGATGGAAACCTCCACGCTTAGTAAGTCAAGGTTTTCTAGTAGCAATCTCCTTGTTCCATAACTACGTGCCCCCGTAGGTATTAGCTTAGTGGATCCACTAGATAGCTATTATGTATGTAGGTCCTACTTTGGCAAGTAGTACCCTTTCTTTTCGGTGTGGTAGTAGAACACTGAATTCCATGTAGCTCACATGGTCTATGTCAGTTATGGCAATGTCTCCCGAAAGTTAAGAAATGAACTAAGATAAGATTATGAACTCTAGTCATGATTTCTTGAAGAGTTACTTAGTATAGGTATGACTATGGACCCTACATATGCATTGCACAGGTGTACTCTAAGGGAGGTTATGATTAGGCTCTTTATGTAATGAAGACTATGGTTTATGTATGTTAATATGAAAGCATGTTAAAGTTGACTTTACTTATGTCAAGACATAAAGTATGATTATGCATGTGAATTACACTTATGACTTTTTAATGGGTTTGCTTAGTATATGTAGGGGTATGGGACTCCATGTGTACATTGCACAAGTGAGCTTGTGAAGGGGTTGTGAGGGTGGTTTACCTATGATATGAACTAAATGGGTTATGATTGTTATGAAGTATGTTGGTCTTATGTCTAATGTTAAATGAAGATGTTATGATTTGTTGAATATGATGTGCCTAGTCTATGGTGGCTTCCTAGGAACACTTGGTGGGAGTAGTATTATGGGATGCTACTTGCACATTGCACTAGTGTGACTTGGGGCGGTTGTCTTAGGTGATGGTTTCTATGTGAAGACTATGTCTTATGGTGTGCTTATGACTCTATGAATACATGTGGTTGGATTGATGAATACTATATGTAAGTTCACCCTTGGTAACCTTAAGGTGATACATTGCACCAAGTATTCCCTAAGGGTTGCTTGAGGAAAGGAGTTAAGATAAAGAGGAAGGTAATGTTGTATGCATTGAATGTGCCTAAAATATTATAAGTGGATCTATGTGCTATTATGAATGGTTTCCGTGTGTATGATGATGTATGTGGTTTATATTGTGCCTATGTACTAAATGTTCTTGAAGTTTCTCTAAAAAGGCATGATGCATGGTTTCCAACTAAATGTCCTTTTAAAAGCATGTTTTGTATGGTTATCATACTTAGTGCATTCTTGTACTAACACCATTCTTCTTCATCTTTTTACACCAAGTGTAGGTGGTGGTGGCTAAAGGGCCTTTCCTAGAAGTGATGAGCTTGGCTTACTATTCCCAAGTTCGGGTGTGTCCTTAAAGATTCAAGGGCCTTTATGTTAAAGAGTTTCCTTAAGTTCTATGTACTAGATAGTAGTTTCTTTTGTATTGTAAGGGTTGTGTCCCTCTTGTGTTGTAGTCAGGTTTTAAGATGGCTACCTTGAGACGTAGTACTCCAATTTTTGTATTAAAGGTTTAATGAGGTGACATTTAAGTCTTGTGTTATATTATGAAAATGTTTTAAATTTTCAGCTATTTGTCTATGATAAGTGCTATGACGAATGCTAAGGGCTTGTATAAGACCTCCGAGAGGTCGAATACGCCGGTAACGACTAAGGGGTGGTCTCGGGTCGTTACAGTTCAGACACCTACTCGACTCTAATTTGATAGGAGATCGTTACCCCCCATTCCTTTTTAAAAGATTAGTTTTTTGAAGAAACAAATTCATCAAAACCAATGAATTCGAACTAGAAATCATACTTATTTCCTTCAAAATCATGCAATACAACATTTTACAATGACCTAGTCTAGAGATGTACTAGAGTTTCTGAAATAAAGACATGACAAAGGAAGAAAAGACACATGTTCCGCGTGAGGGAGACATACATAAATTGGTGATGAATGTTCGTTACTTCAACTAAAACTTCAAGTAATTAAAAACATACCTAAAGACCAAAGAGTGTAGAGAGAGCAGAATCAGTACACCACACATACTGATAGGCATCAACGATCAACTAAAACTAGTTCACACAATACCTTATAAAATCACTGCAATCAGTATGTATATATGTGCAATAACCTTACACCATCTGATCGTACTTCAACCCCATTACCTTAACAATTCACGAAGGATTAAAATTTATCTTTCTATATCCTTAGATTAGTTTCTAGATATGTCATTAATATTCCTTCTCACCTAT
Source organism: Solanum stenotomum (assembly GCF_019186545.1). NCBI lineage: Eukaryota > Viridiplantae > Streptophyta > Magnoliopsida > Solanales > Solanaceae > Solanum > Solanum stenotomum. The sequence goes on from NC_064286.1 coordinate 17,829,716, forward strand.
AAAAGTCCCGGGATTTACCAATACAGTTACTAATAACTAGTACCATCGGGATCAATACATACACATCATTTTAATTTTACCCAACATTTTAGTTATCACGTAGTGTTATAGTTTTAACACCTATCATCCTCCACAAACACATCACCCCCAGTCCTAATCAACCTAGCGACAAAGCACTACCACAAATAACTGTTAATCTAAAACTAAAGCAGTCTACAAAAACATATATATATTTCAATTATGGACAAATCAATGTCAAATAGTCACTGGACATATAAGTCACTAACAAATACACATTGTAGTCATCACAAGCTCTCTGCATATATAAAGTAGTCACACACAGTAATAAAATTATAACCACGTTGCTCTCAATTTTATAATCTTAGTATCTAACCAGTCTTAGTTTGTGTCATTTAGTAAACTCACAACTATCTCTTATTTGTACACATACGAAAGTATTTTAATCTTTCCCAACTAGTCATGACCTGTAGGAGACCCTGAGAGTCCATTAATTGTATCAGTGTTGTACCAGATCCATCACATCATCATTTATTTTTATTCTCACATAAAAATCAAACCCTTCATCATTAGAATATAGTATATATTCTCAATCCTATTCTATGTACTGTATGAGTGCAGTACCTGATCCATCACATATCCGCTCGTTTGTAAGTTCACATAGAATGCGAGCCACTTATCATGATAATAGTTTATATATTCTCAATCATATCAGCATATCTCAATATGTTCATTTTTTATTTATCTCTCATGATAATAAGAAGTTCACAATGAATAGCACAAGTGCATATCATAATTACAAGTCATTTAAAGATAGACTTTAATAATTAACAATTTATTCACACAAGCACTGACAAGCCAATAAGTTTCAACCCTAGACTATTTTCTAAGACCAATCAAAATATACTTTATCGAATCACTACACATACAAGAGACTAAACAAGCTCTAACTACAAATAAACACCATCAATTCATCATAACTACTCTACAAGCATTATCACATCAATAAATGTCAAATCAATGTAAGAGTAGAAACTCAATCATGTATAGTATTATTAATTCATAAATCGTTGCATCCTTAGAAGGTTACAGGACATTTGTCAACATTCTAATTTATCACTCAGTTCTTAGTTCATTCATCTTTAACCACCAATCAAGCTCTAGTATATTGCTCATGTTTCTCCTATATGGTTAATATTAAGATATCCATACTGTGACTACTAGACACCACTTCCCAATTCAGATCAGAATAACTCAAACACAATCACCACATTGCGTAAATAAAAAACAAAACACATACAAATAGACTTTATCAGTTCCACGAATTCCACCCTTAATATAATAATTTGGTTTTTATGGTTACTTAACACATAATTTTTTCATTCTTTTCACAATAAACTTTCCAAAATCATAAACATATTTCGATAGTTATAAGAAATTTACTACACACAACCATTTTTACATGGTTCTATCCGAACACCATGCCTGAAGGACTAATCATGTTCTCTCCGATTAAGTTTATAACGTTTATACAACTAACTTGCCCTCGAGCCAGAGTGTTTGACGGAGAATCCGCAAGGGAATTATGGATCCTCTTCTTTGAGAGCTTCTCCTCTTCACTTTTAATAAATTTTTTGGTATGTAAAATTTCCATAGGGGAATTTTTAGGAGGAAACCCTCATTAAAATAGGAGTAGAACTCTTGAAATAACGTAACTCGGGATTTTGCTTCGCATCTCTTATTGCAGTGGTGACAACTAATTTTGCTAGGGTGAGCTCGCTATAGCCACTAACCGTTACGACCTGGCTCACTTCGTTGTGAGTCTCCCTATTTCGGAATAGAACTCATAGCAAAAAACCTTTGAATCTTGCAGTTGTATCACATGAGGTTCAATATCAGCGAAAACGGCATCTCTTTCCAGACTCACACCTAAAGTCTTGTACAGATTTTTTTTCACCCTCCAACTAGCTTGGGATTGACTCTTGTCATTTTTTTTGTTATATACTAATTAAAAAGAATGAAACAAATGATTCCTATTTTTCTAATTAATAATAGTTAAGTACAATTAAATAAGTTGAAACATATTTGTAAGTCTATAATACTAAAATAGCTTTAGAAAATCAACAACATAAAAAAAAGTTAAAAAACATTTTATAAAATATAACAAGAGAAACGTTATGGAAATTGTCCTAACCTAACAGCAAATAATAAAAGAACAAAATAAATAAGAGCGGAAAAAAATAGATATATCAGAACAAAGTAAAATATAGTGTAAGAATATTCAAATAAACCAAATTTGAGTATGACGAAATTAAAATGGTAAAATTAGGTATAGGGTACTACTAATCCAAATTGTACACCATGCTAAATGTTATTTTACACGTTTGGATCATGAAAATATAACATGCATGCTCGGCTTCTATGTCATATTATTTGTTTTAACTAGTCTAAATTTACTAAATTCGTTCGTTCGTGTGACATCCCTAATTAGGTGTGGTAAAAAAGCAAAAAAATGAAACAAGTAATTTTTTTTTGCCATCCCTATATTTGCCTAAAACCTACATGGAATGATTTTGGAAGTTGTGGTTTAAAATAAGCACGTTGGGCAGTTTGGTGGGCTGGGTTGAGCTCGGCGAACCACTCAGTGGTTCGCCAAAATCCCCCTTGATCGCCTTTAATTTCGTGGTTTTGATGATTTTGGTTCTGTAATTTTCGCTGAGAAGCCTGAGTTCGCCGAGTGCACTCGGCGACTCGCTAAAAGTCTTCTTTGATCGCCCTTTATCCGCCCTTTATGCGCCCCTAACCTCTAAAATGCATAGTAAATTTCGGCGATCATTGACTTGGGACTCATCATTGAGCAGGAGATGGACATAGGGGCTAAGTAGAGCCAGATGTCCCTTCAAATCTTGGTCCTGATTACATAGCTATGCCGGCGTGCAGAATCCCTCGTGACAAGAAGAGGTACATTGAGGTCACTCCTACATCATCCACAGACATACGGCACATAGAGGCCGAGTACACTCGAGATGAGGCTAATAGTAGGAGAGCAGCTCCGGTGGATACATCCCCGGAGGTGGATGTTGATTCTATACCTGCAGAGGCATCTTTTCCTACTCCGGCCTCTAGGCCTTAAGGTACTTCCACTTCCTCCCAGGATCCTAGTTCTTCCAATTCTTCCCATCCCACCATGATACTCTAGTTATGATCCTGAAGATGGGGCACTTAGCCCATTCTATTGGTGTACGGGCTACCCAGTTAGAGGTTGAGGTACCTTGGATGATTGAGAGGGCCCTCCTAGCTGCTTTGACACCCCTCCAGACTTCTATTGATGATCTCACAGTGAGAGTCGCGACTTGTGAGAGTCGACAACGGGTTACTTTAGAGGTGACAGCTTTGAAAGCCGAAGTTGCAGATTTGAGAAAGGATGTGGACTACCTAAAGTCCACAGACTTCACTTCTTTTTTGGAGGCAGTTGATGATATGGATGCCCCGGCTAATTCTGAGATTCCTCTAGCCACCACCGGAGATGTGCCTATGAGGATGTGGTAGTTGATGCATCAGACGCGGAGACCAATGTGGAGCAGCTTAGGGAGCGAGACATTGTCGTATATGATGATCTGGCTGACCTAGAGGATGCGATGTTTGAGACTGCCCGCCAGACCTCCTTGAGAGACACCAGCATGGTTGTGTGTAGTGGAGTCGTTGCTGCTGATGTGACCTCGGGCACTGATTCCCCAACAAATAGAGCAACTGTGTAGACATAACTTCTTCTTTACCTCCCTTTCTATCATTTTTATTGACTTGTTATTATTATTTTGTTGCATTTGAGGACAACTGCATTTTTATTTGTGGTGGGGTGAGGTATTTCCATACCTACCTCTTGTGACTACTTTTTGTATATATTCGGTTTTTGAGCTGTAAATTGTGTTGTTGATTTCCATTTTGTGGATGTTTGAGCTTATGGCTCCTTGTTTTAAATGTAAATGGTTTTTGACCCTTTCTAAAAAAATTGCCACCCCTTGTGCGGGAATGTGGTTGCTCTTGTGCAGATTTGAGTATCGGTTATGATCAATATCGATGACTTGAATAGTAATCTTAATCAAACAAATATGAATGTGCGGCTACGATGTGGACAAATGAAGTTGCACAGACATTAAGTGGACTTTTTGCATCTCGTTGTGACTAACTGATTATCGAATGAGTCTCTTGTGATGAACATTGAACACTAGCGAAAGTGTGGAGTCTTGTTTGATGTATGTGACAATGCCTTGTGTGATGAGCTTACCGTGAACCTTATGTGATTAAGCCTAGAATTTTCCCCGTTGGTCCAGTTGACTAAGTGATGCAAGCTCTTAAAATGATCTTACACAACAATTTTGAAGAGTGAAATAATTTGACAATATACCTCTTTTGTGGCCAACCTTTTGAGTGTGTGAACTTTGCTTGAAATCCTTTTGAGCCTTATCCTTTTCTTGGAAGAATCTTGATGAAATTTGTAACCCCTCTTTATCCATTCACTCATAATCCTCATGAAGTGTGGTTTGTTTGAATAGCCAACTTAGGCCAAAAGCCTAAGTTGGGGGTGTGGTGAAAAGAGAAGGGAAATCAAGAAGCGTGAAGAAGTCCCCCTTGATCCATAATTTTGATAAAGCTGGAACCCCTTTATAAAAAAAAAGAAAAAAAAGAAAAGAAGAATGAAAAAGAAAGAGAATGAAGAAGTTGCGAAATAAAAGTTGTGAAAGTTGCAAAAGAAATGTGGTGTATTCCATTGGAAGTGAATAATGGGGTGAATTTTGAACACACAAGAAAATGTTGAATAAAAGGAAAGAAAGTGATGTTCATACCATATTTCATGAGGATAGAAGCCACTTTGCCTAAATGACCATAATTTTACACTCAGCCCCGTTACAAGCCTTGAAAAGACCTTTTTGATATTGAGTGAGATGAAGTGAATGTTGATTTGAAAATAAGGGCAAACCTATGGGTGAAGTCATGCATGTATTCATCTTTGTGAGTGTGAGAGTTGTACGTGATTCTGGAACTATAATTTGTTGAAAAATAGTGTGTGAATATGGAATCATTCTTGTTGTGAGGGCATTTGAAGCAAGTATTGCGAACTTCAGAATCTTTGATGATGGTGAGTCACAACTTGAATCTTTGAGTACACAGTTGTTCCTTGCATGAGTAAGTTGAGAACATCCTTTTTGAATTACTGAACTTGAGTTTTACTTGAGGACAACCAAAAGTTTATATTGGGGTGTTGATGAGTCAGAGATTTGGACTTATTTAGGGCTTTGTTTATATAGAATTCGTGTCCTCAAATGCTTATTTTGTGCCAATAACAGATGTAAAACCCTTGATTTTTAGGTATATGAATTGAGGAACAAAGCATGGACACTAACAAGCGAAAAGGAACAAAACAAGCTGAAAGGATGAAGAAAGGCAGCCTAGTGATCGCTAAGATCACTCGGCGAATTGCCGAATGGCTATTTGACCACCTAAAGTTCCAGTGTGCCAAACCCTGAGGGAAGAAATCAAGTTGGCGACAGAAAGGAGCAGTCGGTAGATCGCCAAGTAGTTCTATAATGTAGTGTTGGATTGCCCAAAGTTATATATTTTGAGGATGTTGAATGCCAAGGCATAAAGGCGATGAAAGTGACCAAAGGGCGGCTTGCCGAGTGATTTGGCGTGCCCGACTTACTTCTCCAAGTGACTCTTCGTAGCACATTTTTGAGGACTATAAATACATTTTTGAACATTTAGTTTAGTATTGAATATCATAATATCTTATCATAGCTCATATTCTTAGAACTAAGACAAGTTTTCTCTAGTTTTTCCTAAGTTTTGAAGAATTGAAGTTTTTCACTTTTGAGAAATTGGAAGTGGGTCTTTGAGATTCTTCGAATTGAAGCATTGTAAGGACGAATCTACTCTTACCAGTTGATGGATAATCAATTTGGTAATGGTTTTCACCTTTTTATAATGTCTAGCTAAAACCCCAATTCTTAAGGTATGATTATGTGATTATTGGCTAATTTAGTTTATGGGTATTGCTAATTGTTAGTTTAAATGTTATTTCGAAGTGAGTTTAATCATTAATTGCAGTTTAATTTAAGAATTGTAGTTGCAAATGCAGTTCTAACTTTGTGTTCTTGGCTTGCTCGAGAGAGAGGTTTTAGAACTAAGGTTTTTTATTGATGGTCAGCAGGTATTGGGTTGACATGGATTCAGCTCACGAGAGTAAATGGACTAAGGTGTGGACAGCTCATATTTTGCATGCATGTTGATGTTCGAGAGAAATCAACATGATTCGGGGTAAATTGTTCGAGAGAAAGTTTATCTCCTCTATAGCCTAGCTTACTCACTGATGTTTAGCTATTTTCTAATAGGTGCAATCTCCCATTTGTCTATATTAGCCTATAATCGAATCACAACCCAAGAACATGTCTCATCATTTTGTTAAGATTCATTGTTTACCACTGTTTGTAGTTGATAATCAAAACCAAAACCCCCCATTTGACATTCATGTCACCCCCTAATTTAAATGATGTTTTTATTCGATAACTTTTATTCATATGACTGATTTGAACATGCGATACGCTCAAATTACACCTCCCTAGAGAAGCATAAGCGATCTTTATCAAGTAAAGAACCCAACTTGTAGGTTGGGGTCGATCCCACGAGGAAAATGATTTAGACTTTACTTTAACCAACAATTATATTCAATTAGTCAAATTACTTCTAGAAACAAGTAATTAAAGGGTAGGGGGGGTTCTGTGAAACAAATTGTAAGAATTCAATAAGTAATCAATAATCAAAGGTCAATTTTGGTTGTTATCAAGATGAGAGAAATAACTAGGGTATACGTGTTCCCCACAAGCTCATAACGCAGTAATCCTAGTAATAGCAATCCTTTCCTAGTGTACTACATGCAAAGTGATAAGTTAGGTATCTCTAAATCCTTGGTCCGACATCTAGAGAATTTCACCCCGCACCTTGGTCCGGCTACGTGTGTATAATTTACTAACCCTTACCTTTATCTCATATTAGACATCATAATCGATATTTGGCTTAGTTATTACTTCGCACCAATCGACACTAGCCTATTAGATAGTATCACACTAAATCTATGTTGATAATTCTTTTCTTGTTTATTACCTCCTTGGTCTTGCAAGTAGCAACAAGGCGAGTTCTAACGAGTGCACTCGTTAAAAAGACTTCTAAATGAAAGAATTATCAATGCATGCAAAACACTATTCAAGAATTGCTTATTTACTATTCATACTTTGTTAATCACTCATGGTTCCCACAACCCTAGTTGTGGGGTTTAATTACCCATAATCATATGAACACAATTCAATGTTTTAGATGAAAGAATTATGAACTTACGTAATAGGAATAATAAACCCAGAAATTCAACTTGAATTGCACCATCAAAATCTTCAAAACGAACTAAGGAAATTAAGAATTGCTAAAGTTGAAAGTTAATCTCCCAAGTCAAGAACTAGAACAAAAGTAAAAATCTCCAACCCCCAAAAACGAGGTTTACATACCCTATTTATAAAAAACAAATTCTAAAATAAAAGGGAAACAAAATAAGGAAATAAAATTGCAGGACACGTCTCCATTCCACGAGGCTGACCTACGGTCTGTAAGTCGAATGACGGTCCGTAGGTCTCTTCCGTGGCTCCATACTTAGCCAATTTGAAATCTTCACAAATCCACCTCTCTCAGTAAACTTCCATGAACCAGCAGCACGGTCCGTCAGTAACCTCCATCGCTCTATACTTAGATTATTTCTACTCAGGTACTTGAACCACTCCTCTTATCACTTCTACAGAGCTGCAGGACGGACCGTAAGTCATTCAACGGTCCGTCAGTCCCCACTGTGGTTCCACACTTGGTCAGATTTCCATGAGCTTCAATCTTGCCATGCCTGGTCATCCCACGACCTTTATCTACGGGGCATCACTCATCCTACGGTCCGTAGGTGTCTCCGTAGGTGACTCTTTTTTAGCACTTGCCTCAGCTACATTTCCATCTTTTAGCGCCTGAGTTTATTCCCTGAAATTACAACAAAAACACATAAAACTAACACACAAATGCCCTAGACATTCACAAATCCTAAGAGAAACATATCAATAGTACCGAAAACTCACGGTACATCAACATGTTCATACTTCCCAATTGAATCTTATACATGTATTGTTCCCTGTGGGATTCGACCCCATCTCATTTAGAATTGGATGAAGTGTCTTTGAAACGTTATTAATCAGTTCTATGGTGGAGATGAAAGCTGAAAACGCAACTAGATTTCTTGTCTTGGATCTACTTTGAATACCAGATTCAAGAGGAGATACAAGATTGTCTAGAGGATAAGAAGATTGATGTTTCCATCAAGACTTTCTTGTGATCTCCTTATCCTGATCAGCTGCAAATTCACCCCCTTCAAGTTTTTTCATTCTGAGAATCTTCTTCCTGAGCTACACTAAAGGGACCAAGTTCCTCTATGGGTTTTGCACTGCATTCTTCATTTGAATTTTTTCCAGCTCTAGGGTTTTGGATCATGATGTCCTATTGAACTTTCATCAGTTCATCAAATTCAAGATCTTCACTATGTTCACATTGCTCACATCACCAAATTCATCAAATATTACATGCACACTTTCTTCCATGCACATAGTTCTTTTATTGTAAACTCTGACTGCTTTGCTGGTTGAGGAATAACCAACAAATACTCCTTAATCAATCCTTGCATCAAACTTGCCAAGAGCATCCTTTCCATTGTTCAATACAAAGCACTTACAACCAAAGGTCTTTAGGTGACTAAGTGATGGTTTCCTTCCATTCAGTAGTTCATAGGGAGTCTTCTTGAGCCCTAACCTGATAAGACACTTGTTTGTGACATAGCAAGCTATGTTTACTACTTATGCCCTGAAATTCATTTCAAGCTCTGAGTCAATGAGCATTTTTCAAGCAATATCCACCAGGGTCGTGTTCTTCCTTTCTAAAACTCATTTTACTGAGGATTTTTGGGAGCAGAGAAGTTGTGATGAATCCCTTGGTCAGTAGAAAAGCCTTCAATTTGGGCATTTTCAAACTTTGTACCATGGTGTGATGTGATGCTTGTAATCTTGCAGTTTACCTTCAGTTGAATCGCTTTAGCAAACGTGATTAGCACCCTAGTTGTCTCATCCTTAGTTCACAAAAACATTTTCCATGTGAATCTGGAGAAATCATCAACGATTACCAAGATGTATTTCTTCCCTTCTCTACTCTAAACTCTTACAGGTCCATACAAATTCATGTGGAGAGGCTCCAGTGGTCTGGTTATACTGACACCTTTCTTTGGCTTGAAAGATGATCTCGTTTGCTTCCCCTTTACACAGGCATCACCGACATTTTTGTAACTTCAGCTTAGGAAATTCATGGACCAGTTCCCTGAAACAAGTTTGTTCAGCAAGGATGAGCTCATGTGTCCCAGTAGTCTGTGCCACATGTTTGCACTTAGACATGTGAGACTGTCCCCTTCTATTGAGTCAAGATCTGCAACATACATGTTTTTAACTCTTTTGGCAAACATAACCACTTTGTTAGTAGCACAGTTTATGACTGTGCATCTGTTTGACATAAACTTCACTTCGTTTCCTTTATCACAAATTTGAGAAACACTCAGCAAGTTGTACTTCAAACCATTTACATAGTGAACATTATCTATAGAGTGTTCCACAGATCTTCCTACTTTCTCAATACCAATAATTAATCCCTTTTTACTGTCTCCAAATAACACACCACCACCTTGGTGTGCTTCTAAAGAGAGGATGTTTTTAGTGTATCTAGTTATATGCTTCGAGCACTCACTATCCACGTACCAGCATTGACTGCTTCCTCTCTTCTGCAAAAGGATTACTTGTTACATTTAGGAACCCATTTGAGATGGAGTTCCCAAAAGCTATCAAAAGGTGATAGCATCCAAGGAAGCTCTACTCCATTGAAGGACAAGGATGACGCTTTAGAAACTCCAAGGAGGCCCATAACAAGATCTCAAACCAAGGAGTTCAATGATAAGCTCAATGGGCTTCAATCGCTGATCCAAAGGTTTCTTATTGGGGAAGAAGAGCTCAAGCCCAAGGGAGAGGAATTGTCCAAATGCTACAATTATTTGGTGGCCCAAATTCAAGCCCAAGATGAGGAATTTTAAGGTCCAATTTCGTGCAAAAAAGGTCAAGAAGAGTCCAAGAATCAGCCACAACAAGAGTTGCTTTCTGCCCAAGTTTTGAGAGAAGACTAGTCAAACTTTCCAAGATTGTCAAGATTCTTTTCCTAGTTGGGATTTACCTTATTTATTTATTTATATATAGGTTATTAATATTTTCCTTAGTCTATTTATGGTCTCCTAAGTACCATTTAATGCTTTCCTAGAAGTACTAAATTTGTTCCTAGTTAGATTACTTTATTTCCTTTCTAGAGTAGGATTCCTTGTAATTGTTTTTTTAGGGTTTGGCTTCTTGGACGTTTTTCCCTTCTCCTATATATAGGAGTCCTTTTCATTCATTAAAGACAATTTAGATTGATATTAATAATATTTGAGAGAGTTCTTTGAACCTTTGTGACTTGTTCTTTGAGAATTTATCTTTAAACCTTTACTAGTTTCATAGTTTAAGGTATAAAGTAACTTCTTCTTGTGATATCTTTGGTTTCTTTTTGGTATTCTTTAGAAGGTGATTAGTTTCTACATACTAATTATTGTCTTTAGTTACTCATAAAGCGGTCAAGATCCGAATCTATCGTTTTGATTCGTTTTCTCAAGTAAAGGCGTTAGATTTCTTCCATAAATCTATACGTTGTTACTTGGATCTTTTCAAGGCCATAGAACATCTAATCTTTGGAAATTTGTGGATCTTTCCTTCGAATTTCCCATATCTTTA
>NC_064286.1:17849218-18051976 GCF_019186545.1 Solanum stenotomum
CTCAATTTACTTCACACTTTTGGAAGTCCTTTCAAAGGGGTCTAGGTACAAGAGTTAAGCTTACCACGGTCTTTCACCCGCAAACGGATGGACAAGCCGAAAGGACTATCCAAACACTTGAGGATATGCTTAGGGCTTGTGTATTGGAGCTTAGGGGTAGTTGGGATGATCATCTTCCATTGATTGAGTTTGCCTATAACAATAGCTATCATTCTAGCATCGGTATGGCTCCTTTTGAGGCTCTCTATGGGAGGCGTTGTAGATCACCGGTCGGATGGTTTGAGGTTGGTGAGGTGGCCTTGTTAGGACCAGATCTAGTTATGGAGGCTCTTGAGAAGGTTAGGATGATTAGAGAAAGGTTGAAGACGGCCCAAAGTCGCCAAAAGTCCTATGCCGATGTGAGGAGAAGGGCTCTTGAATTCCAAGTTGGTGATTGGGTCTATTTGAAGGTGTCACCCATGAAGGGTGTGGTTCGTTTTGGTAAGAAGGGCAAGTTGAGCCCAAGATACGTGGGTCCTTATAAGGTGATGAGGAGAATTGGCAAGGTAGCTTATGAGTTAGAATTGCCTAGCGAAATGGATTTGGTTCATCTGGTATTTCATGTGCCTATGTTGAGGAAGTGTATGGGTGATCCGAATGCCATTGTGTCTCTTGATATTGTGGGTGTTGTTGAAGATAATTTGACCTATGAAGAGGTTCCGGTCCAGATTTTAGATAGACAAGTGAAGAGGTTGAGAAAAAAAGATGTGGCTTCCGTTAAAGTCCTTTGGAGAAATCAACAAGTTGAAAGTGCTACTTGGGAGGCCGAAGCGGACATGCAAAGGCGATATCCTTATCTTTTCCACTCCACTCAAGCCTAAGGTATTGATCTAAACCCTTTATAAAATCTCATGTCTTAAGTTCAGCCCCCATGTCATTGCATACATTCATGTTTAAGTTGACAAGTTCATTGTGGTTTTACAACTATGTTGAGGTTTTTTAAATAAGATGTAAGTGCATTGTTGCATCCTTATGTGGGCTGATATTGCCATGTTTGTGTCCCTCATGTACGTTTCTTTAACATTCGAGGGCGAATGTTCCAAAGGGGGAGATATTGAAACGACCCCAAAAATGCCCGAAAATGTGCTTCGGAAACACCTATAATTGTAATTTCCATATATCTCAAAATCCGTGCATGCTTTCGGAAATTCGACTTCATATTCTTATTCAGGGGGTACAATTGAGTGGGAAGTGGGTCTAACCCGAATTTTAGAGCAACCGTATCAAAATTTGAAAATCGCAAAAAATGCGATTTTCAGGGTCAACTTTAAAGGGACATATCTCTTAGCACACAAGGAACTGGAAGGGCCACTACCTATTAAATTAAAGTTCTTCGAGTTAGCTTTCCAATGCAATTGATTTCACCTCATTCCGAGTTAGAATGAGGAAGTTATGACCATTTTCGTAAAACCTGTCTCGGCAGATGTGCAAATTCCAGTGAGCTGAATCACTGTAGCGGGCTGGAACCGTTTTTATTTTATAAAAAGAGATTATGTCCCATACTTAGATATATTTCTTCCTAACTTCAAAACACTCAAAAACACTCTCTAAACCCTCTCCAAAATTCCACCAAGATCTTCAACCAAATTCAAACATCTCAAACTCTAATTCCGGATTCAAGACTCAATCTCAAGCATCAATTCTCCATTCCAATCTTCATCAAGGATTCTCCAAAGTTGAGGTATGTGGGTTTGATTGTGGAAACCTTCCTTTCCACAAGTCCAACCATTTATTCTCTATTTTTACTTCAAGTTTATGGGTCCTTATGGTTATTATGAACTCTTGAAGTATGGAATTACTACTACACACCCTATTATGGTATATTTTGCATATTATCATGAAATGGAATTTTTATGTGATGTTTATGGTTTTTATGCTTCCATGATCAAATTATGAAGGTTGATATATATATGTGTATGTTGTTGGTGGGCTGATTTATATGTATTTCGGAATTGGTTGGACTTAGTACTCTTGAAGTACATGATTTCATTTACATGAACAATAGCACATCATGTGTTTGATAAAATGCCCATTTATAGAATCCTTAGGAAATGAAAGGTCCAATGTACGTCCTATGAATCGAATGGTTATATAATTATTGAAATGACGATGAAATGGACACATGCATATGATTTTCTCTATATAAGTGTTGTGAGTCGACCAAGCCTAGTACGGGGGGTAGTAGGCCCGTATAACCGTATCAAGGGGTTGGTACCTTGGTTGCCTAGTACGGGGGGTAGTAGGCCCGTATAACCATATCGAGGGGTTTGTACCTTGGTCCCTAGCTCGGGGGGTGGTAGGCCCGGGTAACCATATTGAGGGGTTTGTACCTCTTTCGCCTCTCCAAGGGGGTGGTAGGCCTTGGAAAATACTATATTGATGGTCACTCACCACACATGTACTACGTCCCACTAAATATGATTTTTATGTAAGCGTCATTATATATATCATTTCATTTATGTGCTATCTATCGGGTATGATTATGCATTTTTCCTATGATGTCCATCTATTGTAGCATTGCATTGCATCCCATATACTTAGTACATTCAATCGTACTAACGCATACTCTATGCCTACATGATGTCACCATGTAGGGACCGGAGCACCGCTTGACCCTCGTCCTCCGCGTGGCTAATACGATTTTCTAACAAGGTTATTGGTGAGTCCTCCATTCCGGGGACGTTGCTTATGATCTTTTGCTATGTATAAGACTTTTCCTTTTTAGTTATGTTTTGACTATGAGGGTGAGCCCGGTTGTTTGTCTTGGCCCCCGCTAAAGTACTCATGTTTAGAGGTGGTGTTGGACAAGTTGTGTATTATGCTTGAGCTTGACTCATCTATGGTATTTATGTATCATTTCTTTTTTTTCTTGCTCCCTTAGTCCCGATTTCCCCTTTGATTATGCTTATCACTTATGGTCATTTTAATTGCTTCCGCGACCAAGGATGTGTAATGATATGCTATGAGGCTTGTTTGGGGTTCCTTCGGGTTCCCCATTCGCCGGTCACGTCTAGGCCCTAGGCTTGGGTCGTGACATTTGTTATGGCATTTCAAGTTGTGAATTATCTTTCCGAGCTTTGGTTGAGTGGTTGAGGGGTTAAATGTCAACGTACGAATCCCCAAGGACCAACCAAGAGGTCCTTGAGGAGGACCCTAAAGCCTAACCCCCATGACTCCAAGAAGCCAAAAATCTGCCAAAAAATCATGTGACCTACGGATGGGACCTACGCCCCATAGGTCCATCCATTCCCCGTGGGTCAAGGCACCAAAATTTAGGTTGAAGAACCAAACCACGAGAAGCCAATACAGCATGTGGACCCACCCACGGTCTGTCGGTGGGGAATCGTAGGTCACACTTATGTTGCTGTCCAAGACTCGGCCAAAGTAAGGGTGATTTGATAAATTCCTTTTAAAGTTAGTTAAGTAAGGGATGGTTACTATTGATTAATTAAATTACTTAAAGGCTTTTAAAAGTATTAAAACTCTTTTTCCAATTCATTATTCCAAAACACAAATTAGAAACTACCCACCTCTCCAAATATTCTCTCTCTAGAAACAAACATTGGAGATGAAGGTGTCAAGCTTTCAAGCTCAAGATCTCACCATTCTCACTCAATTTTCGTGTATTTTCTTCCCTAAAGGTATGGTAGTATTTATCATTGATTAAGTTTCATTCAAGGAGCCCTATCAAAAGATGATTTCAAGTCTCAAAAATCCCCTAAAAACCTAGGGTTTCAATCTATGCATGGATTCAATTCCAAAACGTTTTCAAAGGTTTATATATGATGAATTGTGAATGGATTGTTTATTTAATTATGAATCATGGTGAATTTATCCTATGAAACCATGTTTTCCCCCAAAAGCCTAAGTTGTGATTTGTGATTGGGAATTCATTGATCATGAAAGTATGTTGAATTGTTTATGTTTATAGTGAATTAGTTATTGAATCATGTTAATTCCCTTATCTAATGTAGTATTCTAGATGTTTGGGTTGATATTGATTCATATCCTTGGAGGGCAATTCCATGAAGGATCTATGTAGGATCATGATGTGAAGTATATGTATGTGATCTCAATGAAAGTATAATGATCATGTTTACAATGTAATTGTGTTATTATTGAAAGCATATTATAATGATGATGATGATAGAATGTGAAGAGTTTCCTCAATGTAATGTTACATCTAGAATTGGTAGGCTTAGGCATCCCCATCTTGTGTAAATGAAAGCAATGTGGATAGATGTACCATGCATCAATAGGCTTATGGCATTCCTTTCCTAATGAGCCAATGTACCATGAATCGATAGGTTTATGGCATTCCTTTCATGTGTAACGATGTAACTTGGGTCAATAGGCCAATGGCATTCCTCTCAAGACAATAATGTAATATGAATGAAATGCTCTATGGGAATGGAGGCTAAGAACCGAATGGATATGCTAAAATGGAAACTCTCCCAATGTTAGGTTATAATTCCAATGAACATCTTCCTATCTCATGACTATGTGACCACATAGGATATTAGCTAGTGGATCCACCTATGCTAAAATGTTACCGATATTACCTTAGGCAAGTAGACCACCTCATTACGATGTGGGTTTATGACACAGGATTCCATGTTAAGCTCACATGGTATATGTCGGTTAAACACTTATTCCCATTATGTGAGATGTGCACTATGGTTGCTTGAGATTATCTATGAAGTGTGGGTGGTAGTATGGGATGCAATCTATGCATTTCACGAGTAGGATTTGAAAGGGCTATAATGAGTTATCTAATGTCTTAATGAAAATGTATGAAAGTTCTTTTAATGAGACTAATGAAGAATGTTGACTTATGTGCTTAATGAGATGATGCATGTTATACTTGGATTGTATGATGAGTTACTTCCTTGTTATGACTTATGAAATGTTCATGTTCCTTATGTATGAGTATTGTCTAAAGATAAAAAGGAAGAATGATAAGTTCACTTTTGGTGGTCTTAATGTGGTACTTAGTATGGATTGTGGTATGGGACGCTCTTCATACATTGCACAAAGTATAGCTTGGGGTTACTTAAGGTGAAATTATAATGTGATGAAATGGCTTATATCATTGATTATGTTTTAATGTGATGAAATGGCTTATATGTTGGTTATGTTGTATCTTATGCCTCTTATACTTATGTTCATGAAGCTTTCTCAAAATTGGCATATGCATGGTTTTCAACCAAAATGTCCTTTTTAAGCATGGTTTTTGCATGGCTATCATACTTAGTACATTAAATGTGCTAACCCATATTGTTTTCATTTTTACCAAAGTGTAGGGTTTGGGGATTTTATGTTCTATACTTGAAGGATAGGTTTCTAAGGAGCAAGGAGATGAAGATTCGGTGAGTCTCCATAGTTTCGAGGACGAACCCACTATTTCCCTCTATGTCTTTTACATTATGTTTAGAGCTTTTGTGTGGGCTATGTCCCAAAATTTATTCAAAGTATTGTAGATGGTTTCAGACAAAGTTTAGAAAGACTTCCGCTTGATTTTTATGAAAAAGGACTTCGATTGTAAAGAAAAGTTTTAAATTCCGCACTGTTTTCCGATGCTCTTATGTTCAAGAATGTTATGAGGTTTGTATGACACTTTTCGAAGTCTTGTACATCGTGTTGCATCTAGGGGGTACCCCTGGGTCGTGACAATCAATCAGCACAACAACAAGTTTTCTCAATCTCTTAATATATAAAGTATCTAAATCACTCTTGAGATCAAAAAGACTTTCCTCAACTTCCAGAATACTCACCCTAACATCCATTTCAGACATCTGAGAGTTAAGGGCAGTTTTTTCATCTTCACGCCGACTTAATTTTTCACTCATAAATTTTCTATAGTGATTTCATCTATAGAGTCATCAGCACAACAACAAGTTTTCTCAATCACTTAATAGATAAATTGTCTAAATCACTCTTGATATCGAAAAGACTTACCTCTTCCTGGTCCTCTTCACCATCATATTTTTTCATCAGAGAAAATATTGAGTTGAAAACAATTTCATCATCATTGACTTCACGTATTAGGACACTACTTCCAGTTCAAGTGCCAACGATCGTGAGTAATAATATAACCCAACCAAAGGTTGGGATCATTCCAACATGGAGTGGTTAGTACTCGAGAATCAATAGAAAAGTATAAACATGCTAAAGTCAATTATATCTATAGACATTTACGAAGAAAAACATGACAAATTTAAAGGGTGACACAAGTTTCAATAAGCAAAGGGGGTTTTGTAAGCAATTATCAACTAAAATGAAAATGCAAATATTGAGACGGGATTCTTGGGATGTGATAAGAATATGGGCTAAAATACACAACCGGGTAAAAGCTAGTAATAGTAACGCACTGCAAATTGATAACTAGGCTAGACTTTAGTGGCATAAATTTTCTCTCGAACAATTTACCCCGAATCAAATCGGTTTCTCTCGAATACCGATAAGCGGCAATGAAACACAACCTTTCCCTTAGTCCATTCACTCTCTCGAGCTAAATGTGTGGGAGAGGGTTTAGGATTCACTCTCTCGGGCTGAACCCATGACAACCCAATAACCACAGACTATCGATTCAGTAGTTTTAGTTTTAAAACTTCTCTCTTGAGCAAGTCAAAAACACGAAGATAAAATTGTATTTGAAACTAGAATCCCATTAAATTCAAACACAACTACTGAACGAAATCACCTCTAAATAGTGAATAAACAATCAATTAGCAATACCCAGTAGTAAATTCAACCCATATTCACAAAATCACACCCCAAGAATTGAGGTTTTAGCTAGACATAGTAAAGAGATAGAAATCGGAACTGAAAAGTGTTTCTATCAAATGGGTACGATAAATATTATTTTTACACACGTCAAGGATGAAGAATCTTCAATACCCACTTCCAATTGCTTAGAAAATGGAAATCTTCAACTTTTCAAAGTTAAGGAAAATTGTCTCCCCAAAAGCGAAGTTCTAAAACTGAGTAATTCTAAAAATTGGTTTCTGAAATGTAAAACTTAAAAATTGCAAACTAAAAATTCACACAACTATTTATAGTTGTCAAAAAGTGTGCTGTGAAGGATCACTCGGCGCAGTTAGTTGGGATCGTCGATCCACTCGGCGATCCGCCCTTTGGTCTGGTTCACTGTCTTTCTACATTGTCTTTCAGCAACCTCAAGTTCTGTAACACTGGGCGATGGAGTACTGCATCATGGAATCATTCGTGTCGTGACCCGAGAGCACCCCTTAGTAGTAACACGTCGTACTCGACCGCGAAGGGGTCTAATACAAGCCTCATAGCATTCTTGAACATAAGAACATAGGAAAATAGAAAAGAATTTAGAACTTTTCTTTTACAATCGA
Organism: Solanum stenotomum; assembly: GCF_019186545.1. NCBI lineage: Eukaryota > Viridiplantae > Streptophyta > Magnoliopsida > Solanales > Solanaceae > Solanum > Solanum stenotomum. The sequence goes on from NC_064286.1 coordinate 17,856,625, forward strand.
AGACATCTTTCATTAAAAGGCAAGCGGAAGACTTTCTAGACTTTATATACTATGTTGCAAACCATCTAATAATTTGAATACAACATTGGGACTTAGCACATACAAAAGCTTTAACATGAACTAAAAGACATAAAGGAACAAAGTGCGTATTCTCTTTGAACCTATGAGGACTCACCAAGTCTTCATCTTCAAGCACCTTAGAACCTACTCCTCAAAGCATAGAACACCAATATCTCCAAACCCTACACTTTAGTAAGAAAAGGGGAAGAATGGGTTTAGCACAAAAAGTACTAAGTACGGAAGCCATGCAAAAACATGCTAAAAAGGACATTTTTAATTGAAAGTCATGCTTTATGCTATTTTAGTAAAACTTCATAAACATTTATATAAGAGGCATAATATAAGTCACAACCAACATACAAGTCACATTTTCACATTTGAACTAGATCAACATATAAATCTTTACCTTTACCTTAAGCCTTCACCTCAAGTAACCCTCAAACTATACCTTGTGCAATGTATGAATTGCGTCCTATACCACCATCCACACTAAGGCACCACCTTAAGGTCACCATAATTGAAATTACCATTCATCCTTTCCACCTTTACACAATAAAGCATATAAAAGACATAAACAATACATGAATCACATCAGCACATTAAGACTAACACCTAAGACAACTCTAAGTCATACTTGTGCAATGTACAAGTAGCATCTCATACTACTAGTCACACTAAGTACTCCTTTGAAGTCACCCTAGACAAGGCACATTCATATACAATAAGTCATGACAAGGAAGTACTCATAATAAAATCCAAGTGTAGTATGCATCATTTACATTTAAGCATATAAGAGTCAACATTCATCAATAGCTTCCTTTAGAACACATTCATTCATTAGACACTAGATCAATATTCTCCTTAACTTCTTCCTAGGAGGACATTCAAACAATGCCGTTAAGACTTAGAGAACTCACTATGACCCTCTCAAAGCCTATTCGTGCAATGCATGGATGTCATCCCATACTACCACCCACACTTTGTAGAACCTCTCAAGAAACCATAATGCACATCTCACGCGATGGGAGTAAGCGCTTAGTTGACATAGACCATGCAAGCTAGACATAAAATCTGGTGTTCTGCCCCCCACACCGAAAAGAGGTGATCTCCTTGACGAAGAAAGATCGGTTCATCGAGCTTAGGTGGATCCATTAGCTAGGACCTATGTGGGCACTTAGTTATTGGATATGAAAGATGTTCATTGAGATCCGAACGTTGGGAGAACCTCCATCAAACCATATCCTCTCAGTGCTTAGCCTACATTCCCATAGAGTTGTTTCATTAACATCAGATTTTTGTACTTTAGAGGGCCACCAACATTAGGCCTACCGACCCAAAGTACTTTTCCCAAGAAAGGGCCACCACCAATAGGCCTACCGCTTCAAGGTACTTTAAGGATAGCTCTTGACTTTCCTAGAGAGAGCCACCACCATTAGGTCTACCATCTCTAAGTCCACCATTTCACACAAGAAGAAGGCCACCACCATTAGGTCTACCGCTTCAAGGTTTAACATACACGCAAGGAAAAGCCACCAACATTAGGTCTACCGGTCCAAGGTGTCTTACATTCACATTAGTACCTAGACTCCTCATGAAAGGCCACCAATATTAGGTCTACCAAACCAAAGTTTAGCCTATAATACTTTATTAGATATTTGTAGAAAGACTACCAACACTAGGTCTACCAATTCTAGGTCATCAACACATTCATTAGTCATTTATGAAAGTGCAACCAACATTAGGCCTACCGGTTCATATTCATTAAGATATTAAGTCAAGGTATATTCATTATTCAAGAGGAGGATACCTAAGCCTACCAACTCAAGACACTTCATTCAAGGTCACTTTCATCAATACAAGAAAAGGATGCCTTAGCCTACCAATTCAAGAGATCACATTCAACAAAGCTTTCATTTATCAAGAAGAGGGTACCTAAGTCTACCAAGTCAAGATACAACATTACACAATAGAAACCCTTCACATTCCATCATCAACATTCATGAGTGGTTAGTGAGAATATACTATCAACAACAACACAATTACCTTCTATACAAGATCATCATTCAATCATTGAAATCATATACAAATCCTTCACATAACATTCACATATACAATATCGTTATAATACTTCAATTCCTCAAACTATGCCTTCAAGGCCATAATCACTACATAAAAAGTAGTTAAACACCTCCACCTTTCAAAAGGATCAACATCTCTTATACAATTCTACTACAACAAGTAATTAGGTCAAACTTGCCCTTTCAAGGCTATGATCATAAATCCTCAATTCATCAACAATTCACCATAATTAGGCATAGATGATGATACAATTCAATAATCTAAAACAATCTAGGCATAAATCGATCAACATTCATTCATAATCAATAAACTCAGTTCATAAGGCACAAATTTAGGAATTGAGAGAAATCATGGGTTCATAGAGTATTTTAATCTTAAATAACCAATTAAACATCAATATAATCATAGTTTATCATTTGAAAACGTTTGATGGGAGAACCCGTGAGATTAAGTAAAATCTAGGGTTTTCATGAACTTGAAAACTTTGAAATCACTTTGGATTTGGCTCCTTCAATGAAAAGTTAGACAATGATCAAGACCACCATACCTTGCTACTGATTCCCCATGAAAATTGAATAAGAAACACCTTGGAATGCCCAACCCTAGCTTGAACTTGACCTTGATCTCCAATGGAGTTTCTAGAGAGAAGACTTTAGGAGGGGAGGGGTTTTGATTCGGGGGAAAATGAATAATGAAATCTAAAAAAATATTTTAATGTTTTAATACTCTTAAAATATGTTAAAATACTTAAAATAACCTCCCACACACTAATTAGGACTTGGGGTGAATTGAATTCACCCCTAGCTTGGTCGTGTCCTTGACAGCAAACAGGTGCCATCCACGAGCCCTTGACTCACAGACCGTGAGTACATTCACTGACCGTGTTGTTGGTCTGTGGTCTGAGGCTGTGGCTTGGTTTGGGGCCCCTTGACCTACGGAGGTCATCCACGGGGAGTGGAGGGACCTACGGGGCATGGACCCCTTTCATAGGACACCCTACATTGGCCAACTTTCATCAATTGGGGAAGCCTTGAAGGTTAAGCTTAGGGTCCTCCTAAAGGACCCCTAGGGTGGTCCATGGGGAGTCATACCTTGATGTTTAACCCCTAAACCCCTCAACCATCACACGGGACAACATAAAACACCATCAAACCTCACACCAAACTCAAACGCACATATGTTACCACTTGCCGACTGCTCATTTATCTCACAGACTAGATTTTCTCCTTAAGAGCTTGGCACACTGGAACATTGGGTAATACTAAGGCCATTCGATGACTCGCCTAATGGTTTAGGCGATCATCAAGCCTTCTTTTCTTCGTTCTTTCGGCTGCCTTGTTCCTTTTTGCTCCATAATATCCATTCTTTGTCCGTAAGTTCAAATACCTGAAATTCAAGTATTTACATCAGTTATTGAGAAAAAATATGCATTTGAGGACACTAAATCTATAAAAATCAAGCCCTAAATGAGTCCAAATCATGGAGTAATCAACCATCATCGAGTCATCTTCATGATTTTCTTCCTCCTCACAATCGATAGAGGCGTTTCCCCATACTGCAAAGTCTTTCTTTATAACTTAATCTGCATTGGTCTTCCTTTTAGCATGGACAGGGACCTGATCCCTTCGACGTAGTTAGTAGTCCTGAGCTTCATACTTTTGGCTATAACAGTATCTCATGAATTGGCCAGGCTTTCCACACTTGTGGCAGAGGTCGTTAGCATTCGCGATTCTGCTGGTAGTCCTTTTCTTCGAAAATCCTCCATGCTTTTTAACTATCTTCTTGAATCTTCTAGTCAGATAAGCCATCTCATCCTCATCTTCAGACCCCTCAACTTGAGAGATCTTCAATGCCACTGATTACTCCTTCTTTCTTTCCTTCATAGATGAACCATGTTGCTTGTTCAGCTTGTAGGTTTGCAAGTTTCCGATCAAGTCATCCATGGTAAGGACCTTTAGATCTCTGGCCTCCGTGATAGCATTCACTTTACTTTCCCATGATTTGGGAAGGACCCTGAGGAATTTTCGAACTTGTTTGCTTGAGTGGATAGGCTCACCAAGACACCTTAGCTCATTAGTGATGGAGGCGAACCTTATATGCATCTCATGGATGGTTTCACCTTTCTTCATGCTAATGTTCTCATATTGAGTCTTCAGCATGTCTACCTTGGACTCCTAAACCTAAGTTGTTCCTTCATGGGCTTTTTGAGGTAGTCCTAGTTTCTTTAGTAGCCCTCTGTCCTGTTGTATTCATCTGGACCAATCCCACACACCAACAACTTCTTGTCCTTATAATTCTTCTCAATTTTCTTCCTGTCAGCTTCATCGTATTCCCTTGTGGTTATGGGAATCACTTTAGTCAGCTCCCCTTCCTTTAAGTCCTTGGTCGGAACATATGGTCCGTCAAGTTTCACATCCCACTGTTTTGTGTCTTCCACATTAATATAATCTGGCATCCATGTCTTCCACCATCCATAGAATTATCCGTTGAAATAAGGTGGATGAGTGGTAGACTGACCTTCGTCCAGACTTGGTGGAGCAGTCATTCCTTCAAGATCTTTCTTCTCTTGGTGTCAACCAAATACCAATTGATGGAATGTATGCGGCCACTGATTGTAACAAGACCATGTCCTTTAACACAGATAAAACACAAAGTAAATGTTGGAAGTGAAGAGAACACACGAACCTTTACGTGGAAATCTCCTTGCCCAAGGGAGTAAAACCACGACCTATCACATAGGATTTTCAAAACTATTTTCAATAATCTTCTCAAGCAGAAGCGAAGCACAATTTACAACTACGAGATTAACCTCCTAATCTCAATGCTATATATAACCTATTACTTACTGAGCCTTAGCAATGCATTCATTGCCTACTATACTAACCCTTCACAGATTAATATAGACTTTTGACCGTAAGACACGAAGTTACCCTTAGCTATATTCCTACAATGACTCACACAAATCTTGAAATGTTTCTAACAAGAGTGAAATGAATCCTACAAGTTAAGCATAAATACAAGCAATCAAAATAACAATAGGTTTAGGAAGCAAGTCTTCAGTCGAGAAGGTCCCTTGTGGTTTTATTTGAAGCTTGAATTTTATCTATTTGAATGAATAAATTGATTTGTTGTTTGTCATGTTGATTATATCAACCAAAAAGAATTATTGACTATTGGAGAAACAACCTCATCCGTTCTGATTAGTTTAGTATGTTGACGACTTCACCAACCTCTAGCAAGACAGCTTTCCAGTTGTATAGCCTATGTCATGGACGAGAACACTCTTCAGAGGACCGAGTCCCTGCAGTTGTGAAATCACCTCTAAACAACGAATAAACAATCAATTAGCAATACCCAGCAGTAAATTCAACACATATTCACAAAATCACACCCCAATAATTAGGGTTTTAGCTAGACATAGTAAAGAGATAAAAATTGATACCGAAGAGTGTTTCCATCAAATCGGTACGATAAATATTGTCTTTACACACATCAAGGATGAAGAATCTTCAATACCCACTTCCAATTACTTAGAAAATGGAAATCTTCAACTCTTCAAATCTAAGGAAAATTGTCTCCCCAAAAACTATGTTCTAAAATTGAGCAATTCCAAAAATTGGTTTCTAAAATGTAAAACTTAAAAATTGCATACTAAACTAAAAATTCAAACTAGTATTTATAGTTGTCAAAAAGTGTGTTTTGAAGGATCACTCAGTGCAGTTAGTCGGGATCGTCGATCCACTCAGCGATACGCCCTTTGGTCTGGTTCATTGCCTTTCTGCATTGTCTTTCAGCAACCTCAAGTTCTGTAACATTGCGCGATAGAGTACTGAATAGCAGAATCATTCGGTGACTCACTGACTACTCATTTATCTCGCCGACTAGATTTTATTGTTCAGAGCCTGGCACACTAGAATTGTGGGCGAGACTAAGGCCATTCCACGACTCACCCAATGGTTTAGGCGATCCTCAGGCCTTCTTTTCTTCGTTCTTTCGGTCGCCCTGTTCATTTTTGCTCCATAGTGTCCATGCTTTATCCCTAAGTTCAACTACCTGAAATTCAAGTATTTACATCAGTTATTAAGACAAAATATGCATTTGAGGACACTAAATTTGTTAACATCAACCCCTAAATGAGTCCAAATCTTGGACTCATCAACACCCACAACTTAAACTTTTGCTTGTCCTAAAGTATAACTCAAGTTCGGCAGTTCAAAAAGGTGTCTCCAACAGTGCTACACAAAAATCAATTATGAATGCACACAAAAAGATTCAATTTACTCATGCAAGGATCAATTATGAACTCAAAGTTTCAAGTTGTGACTCACAATTATCAAAGAATCTTTAGCTCACTATACTTGGTTCAAATGCAAGTTCAAGCTCAATAAAGGTATTCAAATTGCCCTCACAAAACAAATGATTCCATATTCACTCAAAGGTTCAATCATTTAAAATTTCGGAATCAAAATCAACACTCACACTCACAAAGATACACACAATGCATGATTTCACTCATAGGTTTGCCCTTATTTTCCAATCAACTTTTGCTTCAGCTCATTCAAGATCAAAAAGGTCTTTTTCAAGGCTTGTAATGGGCAGAGTGTAATGCTATGGTCATTTAGGCTTATAGGCTGAAAATCCTCATGAAATGTGATGTGAACAACACCTTTTTATCCTACTCTTTATCAATTCCATTCAAGCTCAAAAGTCACCTCTTATTCATCTTCCATGAGTCATTGGAAACCCCATTTTCTTTGTATTTCGACAACTTTATTTCACGACTTTTTCTTTCCTTTTCTTTTTCTTTTTCAATTTCTTCTTCTTTTTCTCTCCCTTTTTTTTATATGGAGGGGTTTCATTTTTCTCAAAACATGGGCATAAGGGACTCCTTTCCATTTACTTGATTTGCCTTATCTTTTCACCACACCCCAACTTAGGATTTTGGCCTAAGTTGGCTATTCAAACAGACTACACATTATGAGAATTATGTGTAATGGATCAATAAAAGGTAGCAATGTTATCAAGTTTCTTCCAAGAAAAGGTTAAGGTTCAAAGGGTGCTCAAAAGAGGTTCACACATTCACAATGTAAGCCACAAAAGAGGTATAATGTCAAATTGAATCACACTCTTTAAAGTTTCCTAAGATCATCTCAAAATATTGCATCACTTAGTAAACCGGACCAATGGGGAAAATTCTAGGTGTCATCACACATGGTTCATGGTAAGCTCATCACATAAGGCATTGACACCAATTGTAAAACAAGACTTCACACTTCCATTATTGTGCAATGTTCATCACAAGAGACTCAATTCGATACTTGGCTAGTCACAATGAGATGCAAAGAGTTCACATTGTCTATGCAACTTCAATTGGGCTCGTCGTAGCTGAGCATTTATCTATGTTCGATTATGAGCACTATTCGAGTCATCGGTATTGACCAAAATTGGTACTCAACTTTGCAAGAGAACAGCCACATTCAACACTTACAAGATGTGGCCAAAAAAGGTGGCCAAAATTTTTTGGAAGGGTCAAAAATCATTTAAAATTAAAAACGAGGAGCCACAAGTTCAAGAATCCACAAAAGCAGTGTCAACAGAATTTACGCTCAAACCTAATATATACACAAAACTAATATGCACAAAGGTGGGCCTCACCCCACCATAAACAAAAATCATTTATCCTCAAATGCAAATGAAAATATAATACCCACAAGTCAAAATAAAGGTAAGACAGAGATGAAGGTAAATAGGGGATCATGTCTAGTCAGTCACTCCATTTGTCTGGGCATCAGTGCCTGGTGCTTCAATCTGGACTTGGGCATTAGTGCCCAGAATATCCTCAGAAGGACCAGCTCCACTGGACTCGGCTCGAGGTGTATCTACCAAGAAAGCTTGCACGGCTGCATCTACCATGGCCTCCCCAATCTCAGTAAGGCCTTCATCTGAAACCTCCTCAGCAACGCCATGCATCTCCTCATCCGTCTAAGCCTCATATTCAGGCTCAGCTAGCTCAACTGGTACATCGGGGATCTCCACCATCCCGAAGACCATAGATATATCAGTGGACTTCAACTGATCCACATCTCTCCTTATCTCATCAATGGCGACCTTTAAAGTCGTCACCTCATCGGTGGCCCCTTGGTCATGCTCACGCACCGCTATCCTAGCCGCTAGGGTATCAATGGTAGCACTCAATGGTATCACAACAGTAGCTAGGGCAGTCTAAATCATGCTTGGAATAGAAGTTTCTAGTCTAGCAACCCGACGATCAACAGAATGGGCCAGTTGTCCTATTCGTAGTAATGAGGCCTTAGAGATCGAAGTCCGGCAGACAGTAACAGCAGCAGGTCTAGGGGGAAGTGTTGCAGCAGAAGAACTAGGGACATTAAAAGATACAACACAAGGAGTACTTGAAGGACCAGGGGCCGGAGTAGGCAAAGATGCCTCTGCAGGTATGCTGTGTCCATAGTCGGGGAAGGGTCTACCGGAGCTTGTTTTTGCATATTCTCTGCCTAGTCCTAAAGATATTCAGCTTCGATCATTCGGATATCAGTGGAGGATTTGGGAATCACTTCCACGTCCTTCTTTGAATCTCTAGGTACATGAGCCCGTCTGCACAACTCGGTGATTAATACCAGGAAGGGAAGTGAGGTCTGGCACTGCTTTGCATGCATGAGAATTTCCTGTGCTATGGTGAGCCCCAGATTTATCATAGTTTTCTCTATGATGCAACCCAGACAGGTTGCCTTGACAATGCGAAGGATCGACTCATTATAAGATGGCATAATTGTGTTGCTGATAAAGCCGAACTAGAATCTTGCAACTAATATTTCTTTGCAATCGGATCCCCTTCCTCCAACCACTTCGGAGTACCATCTAAATCAGTGGGGCTAACCACTTCTTCATCTTTTCCAGCTTTTCTATTCTGATCAAATTCTGGCAGTGATCATTAATACGTGTGGACATGCCCAAGACTGTGTTGATAGCAGCACTATCACAATTTACCTTCTGGTCTCTGACATCCACGTAGTCAACTGCTTTGAAAGTTGCTGCTTGTTTCTTCCTCTGGGGTATTAATACATTGTATGCACTGTAGAACTCTCTGACCCAGTTTGGAATATAAGAGCCACGTGCTTTGGTAAAGATTTGGAACTTGTGGTATTTCAGGCAATCCATTATTTTTAGGTACCTATCGATCACTCCATCCGTAGACAGACGCTTTTCCTCAAGGATCGTCATCAGCCCCTTAGTGTTTAATTTGTTCATTGACTTGGGAGGAGGACCATGTACTAGTGGTGCAAGCACTATTGCTGGCTCTAGAACTGGAAGATGAGGGGCATCTTGAGGAGTCCGGATTCTAGACGGATCATTCAACTTTTTAGATTGTAGCTCATCATCAACCGCCATGTTTTGAGGCTCTTGATGCTCACCCTCACTGTCAGAGGTGGTTAGGTAAGTATCATAGATGCCATCACTACCAGAGCTTGCCTCCAGTGACGCAGGAGCTTTGGCTTTACCCTTTCCTTTCCCACCTATCGTGGAAAGTTTTGTAGCTTTACCCTTGGATGCAGTTGCATCCTCATTCAGTGTAATCCCATTTGCTTTCCCTCGGGGTGGCATGTTTCTTCCTGGAACTTTAGACCTAGCCATGTCTGCAAAACAGTGGGAAAAGTCAAATATAATTTAATCACATTCACAGGAAAAACAGTTTGTAGATAAACTCGCCGAACCAGTAGGCGAGTCACCAAATAATTTTGTCGAGCTAGATCAAGCTCGCTAAAAAAGCTGGCTTAGAATTATAGACAAGTTGGCAAAGAGAAAGTTCCTTCGGCGAATCGCCAACATCTTTCGGCGAGCAAGAATTAGCTCACCGAAATTTATAGTGCAACAAGGGTTCAGGGGCGTAGACAAAGGGCGATCAAGAAGAATTTCGGCGAGTCGTCGAGTGCCTTTGGCGACCTCAGACTTCTCACCAAAAGTTACAGAACACATCAAAACAAACGGCATGAAACTAAAGGTGAGATGGGGACATTAGGCGAACCGCCAAGGAGTTCGGCGAGCTCGACTCATCTCGCCAAATGACCCAACGTGCCTATTTTCAGTCCATCTTCTCGAAATCAACCCCGTAACCCCTGAAAACAAAATTAAAGCATACACAACACAAATTCAAGCAGGACTCATAACATACAAGCACTACCCCACATAATTTTATATATTTCAATGCACTAAGCTACGGGACTTCAACAATCAAAACACTACAGGCAAGATGTTCAAATTAAAATCAGCATTTAAGCATACTATTCCTATCAGAGAGGCCCAGTACACGACCCAACGATAAGATCATTTGCATAAGAGTTCAAACTGCTATAAATTAATCTTGGGTTTGGAAAACCAACCTTTTATCTCGATTAATAACGATTGAAATTCTAGGCGGCAAGGTAATCCACAATCCGAGCACCAATCTATGACTAAAATACTCTAAAGATGCAAGAAATATAGAAACTAGAGTAAGGGTGTGTGTTTGGGAAGATAAAAATTGAGGGAAAGTGAATGAATTTGAAACTTTTAAACCTTTGGCCTGAAAGACCATCCAGTTCACGCCCATTCGACGATATTAGTCGTACTCGCCGAACTACTCGGTGACACACCGAGTGTTCATTTACCTCACCGAGTTTTACAGGACCTCCAGTTATTGTGGGGGTCCAAACGGCGGTCTACGTCAGAATCGCCGACTTAATCGATGTCTCACCAATAATTTCCTGAGCACGCCGAGTTTTACAAACTCCATTTTGAAGATGTCTTGAGTCAAACGGCTGATTTGATCGGGCTCGCCGACCTTATCGGTGATGCACTGACTGGTTCTTGTACTAGTCAAACTGCACTTTCCAAACACCTTCTACCCTTTAACTTGCACACTCAACACACCGTTATTTTATCAAAACAAAAACAAAAGCAATAAAAGGGTCTTGGGCTGCCTCCCAAGCAACGCCTTAGTTAACGTCGTGGCATGACGCAAGTCACCTCTCAAACCTCATTTTAGGGGTCAGTCATAGTATCACTAGGCATCCCTCCTCTTTATGTTGTAAGTATAGACATGACATCATTTGGTTTATCTTGGCATCTTGTAGTTGAATAATCATGGAACGGGAGGTCGTCATCTGATTCAGCATTTCCACATTTTCTTTTATCTCATTGAACACTCTATCTTGTTCCTCGATTGTGTGTAGAATGAGTGAGAGGACCTCTCCATTTTTCCCACCCTCCTATTGCTTCAACTTTTTACACTTTCGAGGGGGAAGGTACTTACTCCTTCATTACCTTCTTGGACAAATCATCCAGTTGAATCAACAATGAGGCCCATTCTTGGTCCTTCTCTGTTTCCTTGTTGGCTTTAGCCATGCCGTCAAAGAGTTGGGCTACTAATCCATATGGTTGTCGTATCAAACAGTCTGTAAATAGTTGATCAGTAGCGCTTCTATTTTCGAGACAAAAACCACTATAGAAGCATTCTAGCAGCAATTTGTCTGGCATTCCATGATTTGGGCACTGCTGTAGCAAATTCTTAAATCTCGGCCACATATCTTTGATGGTCTCACCTTCCAATTGTTGGAATGTTAGGAGGTTATCCCTAAAATTCAATAACATCAATTGGGGGTGATCTATTTAGTTAATATTTCAAACCTTTACACTCATTTTTCCCGTTTCAACACATAAACAAGCTAAACAAAACTACAAATTACGTAAATAGAACTATAACTAATAAGAACAAAATCCAACTTAACTAAAAAATTTCAAGTAACACCAATCCCCAGTAGCGGCACCATTTTGACTTGACGTATCAGGACACTATTTCTAGTTCAAGTGCCAACGATCATGAGTAGTAATATCACCCAACCAAGGGTTGGGATCGTTCCCACGGGGAGTGGTTAGTACTCCAGAATCAATAGAAAAGCATAAACATGCTCAAGTCAATTATAGCTATAGACATTTACGAAGAAAAACATGATAAATTTAATGGGTGACAGAAGTGTCAATTATCAAAGGGGGTTTTGTAAGTAATTATCTACTAAAATGAAAATGCAAATATAGAGACGGGATTCTTGGGATGTGATAGGAATATGGGCTAAAATACACAACTGGGTAAATGCTAGTGATAGTAAATCGCTGCAAATTGGTAACTAGGCTAGACTTTAGTGGTGGTAAATTTTCTCTCGAATAATTTACCCCGAATCAAATCGGTTTCTCTCGAACACTGGTAAGCTGCAATGAAGCACAACCTTCGCCTTAGTCCATTCACTCTCTGCTGAATGTGTGGGAGAGGGTTTAGGATTCACTATCTCGAACAAAACTCACGACAACTCAATAACCACAGACTATCGATTCAGTAATTTTGGTTTTAAAACTTCTCTCTCGAGCAAGTCAAAAACACGAAGATAAAATTGTATTTGCAACTACAACCCCATTAAATTCAAACACAACTACTGAACGAAATCACCTCTAAACAGCGAATAAACAATCAATTAGCAATACCCAACAGTAAATTCAACCCATATTCACAAAATCACACCCCAAGAATTAGGGTTTTAGCTAGACATAGTAAAGAGATAGAAATCGATACCGAAAAGTGTTTCCATCAAATGGGTACGGTAAATATTGTCTTTACACACGTCAAGGTTGAAAAATCTTCAATACCCATTTCCAATTGCTTAGAAAATGGAAATCTTCAACTCTTCAAAGTTAAGGAAAATTGTCTCCTCAAAAACTAAGTTCTAAAACTAAGTAATTCTAAAAATTGGTTTCTGAAATGTAAAACTTAAAAATTGCATACTAAAGTGTTTATAGTTGTCAAAAAGTGTGTTGTAGAGGATCACTCGGTGTAGTTAGTCGAGATTGTCGATCCACTCGGCGATCCACCCTTTGGTCTAGTTCATCACCTTTCTGCATTGTCTTTCAGCAACCTCAAGTTTTATAATATTGGGCGATGGAGTACTACATCACGAAATTGTTCGGTGACACCCCGGCTGCTCATTTATCTCGCCGACTCGATTTTCTCCTTCATAGCTTGGCACACTGGAACATTGGGCGAGACTAAGGCCATTCGGCGACTCGTCCAATGGTTTAGGCAATCCTATGGCCTTCTTTTCTTCGTTCTTTCAGTTGCCTTATTCCTTTTTGCTCCATAGTGTCCATGCTTTGTCCTGAAATTCAAGTATTTACATTGGTTATTGAGACATAATATGCATTTGAGGATACTAAATCTATTAAAATCAAGCCCTAAATGAGTCCAAATTGTGGACTCATCAACTATCATCAAGTCATCTTCATGATTTTCTTCCTCCTCACAATCGATAGAGGCGTTTCCCCATACTGCAAATTCTTTCTTTACAACTTAATCCACATTGGCCTTCTTTTTAGCATGGATAGGGACTTGGTCCCTTTGTCGTAGTTAGTAGTCTTGAGCTTCATGCTTTTGGCTCTCACAGTTTCTCATGAAGTGGCCAAGCTTTCCACACTTGTGGCAGAGGTCGTTAGCATTTGCCATTCTCCTGGTAGTTCCCTTCTTCTGAAATCCTCCATGTTTTGTGACTATCTTCTTGAATATTATAGTCAGATAAGCCATCTCATCCTCATCTTCAGACCCCTCAACTTGAGAGATCTTTAATGCCACTGATTTCTCCTTATTTCCTTCCTTCACAGATATACCATGTTGCATGTTCAGCTCGTAGGTTTGCAAGTTTCTGATCGGGTCATCCATGGTAAGGACCTTTAGATCTCTGACCTCCGTGATAGCATTCACTTTGCTTTTCCGTGATTTGGGAAGGACCCTGAGGAATTTTCGAACTTGTTTGCTTGAGTGGATGGGCTCACCAAGACACCTTAGCTAATTAGTGATAGAGGTGAACCTTGTATGCATCTCATGGATGGTTTCACCTTCCTTCATGCTAAAGTTCTCATATTGAGTCGCCAGCATGTCTACCTTGGACTACTTAACCCAAGTCTTTCCTTCATGGGCAGTCCAAGATTTCTTTAGCAACCTCACAGGAAGGGATCATGTTGTATACATCTGGACCAATCCCACAGACCAGCAACTTCTTGGCTATATAGTTCTTCTCGATTTTCTTCCTGTCAGCTTCTTCGTATTCCCTTGTGGTTTTGGGAATCACATTAGTCAGCTCCCCTTCCTTCACGTCCTTGGTGGGAACGTATGGTCCGTCGAATATCACATCCTATAGCTCTGTGTCTTCCGCATTAATATTATCATGCATTCGTGTCTTCCACCATCCATAGAATTATCCGTTGAATCGAGCTGGACGAGTGGTGGACTGACCTTCTTCTAGACTTGGAGGAGCAGTCATTCCTTCAAGATCTTTCTTCTCTAGGTGTCAACCAGATACCAATTGATGGAATGTATCCACAGATTATAACAGGACCATGCCCTTTAACACAGTTAAAACACAAAGTAAATGCTGGAAGTAAAGATAACACACGATCCTTTACGTGGAAACCTCCTTGCACAAGGCAATAAAACCACAACCTGTCACATAGAATTTTCAAAACTATTTTCACTAATCTTCTCAAGCAGAAGCGAAATACAGTTTACAACCACGAGATTAACCTCCTAATCTCAATGTTAAATAATACAACCTATTACTTACTGTGCCCTAGCAATGCATTCATTGCCCACTATACTAACCCTTCACAGATTAATATAGAATTTTGACCATAAGACACAAAGTTACCCTTAACTATGTTCCTACAATGACTCACATAAAGTTTCGAAACGTTTCTAACAAGAGTGAAACGAATCCTACAAGCTGAGCATAAATACAAGCAATCAAAATAACAATAGGTTCAGGAAGCAAGTCTTCAGTCGATGAGGTCCCTTGTTGTTTTATTTGAAGCTTGAATTTTATCTCTTTGAAGGAATGAATTGATTTGTTGTTTGTCATGTTGATTATATCAACCAAAAAGAATTATTGACCATTGGACAAACAACGTCATCCGTTTTGATTGGTCCAGTACGCTGACGACTTCACCAACCTCTGACAAGACAACTTTCCAGCTGTATAGCATATGTTATGGACGAGAACACTTTGCAGAGGACCGGGTCCCTGCACTTGTGAGGATCATCAATACACCTGAAAGTTTATCAAGTTCCACTGTAGAACTTAAAAAGTTCACAAACCATTCTGCACCTAAATAATCAATTAAAAGGTTTACAAATTATTCTACGCCTAAATCATTAAGTATATATTGTATGGACGTACATACAAGTACATTTTTCTTAATCTCAAGCACAAAAAGAGCTTCTTGTTGTTCTATCCTTCTCATTTTTCAGATAGATCATCCCTTCTTTTATTCACGCAGAGCATGAACTTAGTAGATAAGGAAAAATATATATATGGTATAATTTGCTTTTAATCAAAACACACATGTCTTACTACAAAGAGAGTGACCTAACTTCATAATTGCCAAGTAAATACGAAACTGAACTTCTTTAGCTCTTCCTTTTCATTGGTAACTGCCTCCCTAACCATGGAATATTATAATTTCAAAATCAATTGGTTCTATCTATATCCAAAAATATTAACTATGTAAATAAGTTGAGGGTATAATAAAAAAAATATATTATCATTTCTTGGATTATACAAGTAAAAAGTCAAAATTAGACAAGTAAAACGAAACCGAAGGAGTACTAGCTATATTATGTATATACATGTCATGCATGTCATCATGTACTACGTGAGTATTGAGGAACACAAGATCTAAAGGGTTATTGATAAACTGAACCTGAATCTTCCAAGTTACAACGATGTGACCATTTCTGTTGTTTTCTCCATGTACATGCATGACCCAACAGAATATGCAAAGATTGACCAATATAATTAGAATAACAATACTATAATTTTATATTGAAAGACTTCTTTAGTAAAGTTTTGAATCAACTAAATTGTAGTGTAGATACATCTTAAAACCTCTAGTGAATGCACAGTATCTAGTAAACTTCTTTTTGGTATTAATAGGTTCATGCTAATCATCAAAATCATACTTCTTAACATAAATAAGGTTCTCGAACATCGAATACAAGAGATACATTAACATTCCCCTGAATTATTCTTGCATAACAACAAAGTGAATGCACAGTATCTATTATGCTTCTTTTTGGCACCAACAACTTCACACTAATAATCAACATCACACCTTTAAACATAAAATCAACATTCTCAAATGCAACAGATAATTCAACATTCCACTAACAATCGATATCATACAAATCATTATAAAACTCAAAGAACAGATATTGACTATGGTTATTTTTTTCTTGTTATCTATATCTATATCTATCTATCTATCTATATCTTCTATATTACCTTAAAAGCGTGAACTCCTAACTATGTTAAATTACTATAATATCCCTAACTTAGGTTGTGACTTTTTCGATAAGTTCTGACTTTTCTAATAAGTTGTGATTTTTTTCAACGGGTTCTGATTTTTCGATGAGTTGTGACTTTTCCAAAGAGTTGTGACTTTTTCAATAAGTTGTGACTTTTCCAAAGAGTTGTGACTTCTTAGAAAGATTATGACAGATAAGACACAAAAAATACTTGTTCATACTACCCTTTGTTGACTATACATAGAGGGGTTTGCCTCATTTTTCAACCATAATTTATTTTTAATCCTCTACTCTTCTTCTTCTTCTCGCATTTTAAAAAATCGGAATATGAGGTACCACTATTCTGATGAAGAAAATTGTTCTATCCTAAGATGGTATATTCTTTGACCTCGAATACTTGAGGAAAATAATTCTTATGATATAATAATTATTTTTTTTGCTTAGTATGTACATTAGTATCTAATATTCGAATATGAAGTTAACATGATATAGTCTAAATTCATTTGTTTTTGTTAACAATTTCTCTTGTGATGTAGATAGATGCTTCTAAATATCTTTTTAAAAAATTATTAAAATTCTCAAAAGTTAGAGAATTGTCACGATTTGTTTTTTGATGCTTAATATAAAAGAATGACTTTATTTATCAATACTACTTATGTGATTACGATTGTCAGGAAGTTTGCTTCAAAGTAGATATTTCTATATAAACATTGCCCTTTTGTTTTATTGATTTACTAATTCTCAATATTTAAGTATTTTCCGTGAAGAAAAGATTATATGACTTGTAATAACGCCAGTTGAAATTTGTATTAGTTTAATTTTTATTGTAGTATAAATTCATTTATTTTCATTAACAATTTCATTTGTAAAGTAGATATATGTTTCTGAATATTTTTTCCAATATTATTAAACTTCTCAAGAGTTAGAAAATTGTCACGATTTTTTTTAGATGTCCAAGACAAAAGAAGACTTTATTTATCAATGCTACTTATGTGATTTAGATTGTCAGGAAGTTTGCTTCAAAACAGTTATTACTATATAAACATTGCCCATTGGTTTTATTGATTTTCTATTTCTTAATATTTCAATATTTTCAACGAAAAATATTCATATGACTTATAACAACACCAGTTGAAGTTTGTATTAGTTTAATTTTTTTGTAGTAAAAGTTTATTTGTTTTTGTTAACAATTTCTCTTGTGATGTAGATATATGTTTCTTAATATCTCTTTTCAAAATTATTAAACTTCTTAAGAGTTAGAGAATTGTCATGATTTGTTTTTTCGATGCTCAAGACAAACTAATGACTTTATTTATCAATTCTACTTATGTGATTTAGATTGTCAGGAAGTTTTCTTCAAAATTTTTATTACTATGTAAACATTGCCCTTTTGTTTTACTAAGTTACTATTTCTTAATATTTAAGTATTTTAGACGAAGAAAAGTTCATATGACTTCTAATAACACCAGTTGAAGTCTTTATTAGTTTAATTTTTATTATTTATTTAATAGCTAATTTTTATGAGATATATATTTTCATTAATCCACACACACACACGCACACGCACATGCACACGCACACGCACACGCGCGCGTGCACACACACACACACACACATATATATATATATGTGTGTGTCACAAATGTATTATCAAGTTAACAAGATATTCTAACTTCAAAATATATTATTTTAAAATTTTCCGAGTTCTTTTTTTCTAACAAAAAAAAATTCACAACAATTGTGATAATCATATATTACTATAAGTGGGAACAGTAAAAGTTAAAAGTTGAATTACGGTTTTACCCCTACTATAAATTAAAATGTTATAAAAAAATTTTAAATTATATTATTTTAATAAAAATGTTGATGTGTTTTCCACTTCCTTAGATTAATTCCTAACTATATTAAATTGTATCGTTTTAATAAAAATGTTAATGAAAAAAAGAAAAATGAACTCATAAATGAAAATGAAAGAATAACTATCTTGAATAGATACATTAACCAAGTACATGAGGTATCCATAATATGTAAATATGATACAAAAGACTAAACTATCCTTCTAGCTAGCTATATATATATATATACTAAAAGTGGAAAGCCACAAAAGTAAAAGTTGAACTACTATTTTATCCCTATCTTAATTCAAACACTACACCATTTTAGGCCTACAGCCACACTAAATCTAAACAACGCTTGTAAAGTGTTGCCTAAAATATTTTTGGGAACGCTTTTAAAATGTAGCCTAAATTTTTAACTTTTGGCATCGATAATATTGGCAACACTTGTAAAGCGTATTCTTCAATGATATAGGCTACACTTTATAAGCGTTGTCATAGTATGAAATAAATGGCAACAACTATTTACATATATGGCCACACTTTTAAAGTGTCCTATTTTTATAATTGTAAAAACAACACATTAAAAGTGTGGCCTAAAATTTTTCACTAAAATATTATATTCCCTCCAACATTTTCAACTCTCCCTCCCATTTTTATTGGCCAAAAAAAATAATTAATAAAAACTTTTCGATTGCTCTTCTTTCCTATCTGAACATACGTTTTACTCTCTTATTTTCTAGAACATACGCTTTACTCTTCGTCTGTAGAACAAGCTTTTCTCCAGAACTGAAGATCGAAGAGAGGAAGCTGAAGAACTGAAAAGCTGAGCTGAAGATTCTCTTCTCCAGAACCTGATTTTCTCGAAGAGATAAAGAGATGAAGAGCTGAAGCTAAAGAACTGGGGATCGAAGAACTGAAGATTGAAGAACTGAAGAGAGGAAGCTGAAGAACTGAAGAGCTGAGATTCTTTTTTATTCTCCTATTCCGATTTCTTCAAGCGTAAGTACCGATTTTGTACAGCCGAGATTCCTTTTAATTCTCTATTAATCATCTAGTACTAAAAACAGTCAATTGATTGAATTTTTGTTTTGTGTTTAAAAGAAATTGATTACTTTGGGGTTCTTACAGCTGAAATTCCAAAGTAGGGGAAGAAAGTGCCAAAAATCTGAACGTCAAAGTTAGCCCTAGCCATATTGAGCAGACGAGATATTTTATTTAGAGATATATGTAAATGAATGCAAAAATACTATTGTAAACAGGGGTAAACCATGAGAAGATTGAAGAGAACTTCCGAACATACCGTGATGTATCTAATATGTGTGAACTAGCTCCTCCCTACTGGGATGATACTCCTTCAATAAATCAGGAGCAAAGGTCCAGTCAAAGAAACAATGGGAGATCAGAATTTTTGTATATCATTTGGTCCTCTTTAGCTATGTAGACCCGTTTATGATACTTGTGATAACTAGCTAGCAATTAATTTGCCGATAGGGATTTCTATTAGAGTTATTTCTGATACTTAATGATGAACCATGCTATAGATGTCTATGTAGTTTGCATTGGAGCTTTTCCTACAGGCTACATGTGTACTAAAACCTAATATGTATCATCTCATCACACTATGTGTACTCATGTCAATTTATGCTTACAGGTTGTCAGTGGTATTAATAAGGGTAGCAATTGCGGTTATCACATGTAAGTAAAACTTCTGTATCTAGCCTTTAGATCCTTCTACATGAAGTTGTCAATTATTACCTCTTGTTCTGATTTGCAGTAATTCTTAATTCAGCTATTAGTACTAATTTAATAACATCTCAGCAGACTTGCGGTTATGTATTATAGTAAAACGAGGGGCTGCTTAATGTTAATGGATCCATTTTAATGATGTAGTGTCTATCTTTGTTTTCCTTAATATTATAAATTTGGAATTACACTATTCAGCTCCGTAGTGTTCAAGACTATAGTAATGCGAAGAAGCCACAAGTATAACTCTGTAAGCTCAACTACACAAAACATTACTGTCTCTAAAATCCTATAACTCTGTAAGCTCTGCTACACAAAAGTATAACCAAATAAAATCCTATAATCCTATAACTCTATCTTCGTAGTGTTGAAGTCTAACATACTCACAAGTATAGCCAAATAATCCTATAACTCTGTAAGCTCAGCTACACAAAACATTACAGTCTCTAAAATCTTAATTCTTGCAAATGTATGCCTAACAAACTAACAAGTATAGACAAATAATCCTGTAAGCTTAGCTCCTCAAAACATTGCACTCCCTACAAACTGATTCTTCAGAATGTATATAGCAGACAAGTACACATGCCAACGCAGTTTAATATGGTATATCCACTTAGGTAGAACTCTTCCAACTCAATCTTAAGTATCTTAATACATACTTAAGATTAGTTTCTCACACTGCCTAGAAGTATAGTTATGAGACTTACCTGTCTGCAGTAGAATGTCTTGGTGTTGTTGGAGTTGAGTTTCCTCTTTTTCCATGCTTTGTTTGGTGCGACTACTAGCCTGATTTACATGTCTGCATTAGAGTATCTTTGGATATTTCTCTTGCTGCCCCTGTTCTTTGGCCTGAGGTTGACTTGGAGTTGGATATTTGTTTGTTAATGTATTTCCTTTATTGATGTATCAAATTGTGAAGATGGTTTTCTTGTTCTTCTTGTATGTTGGTTTGTTCCTGCACAATAAGATTATTATAGTTATTATGAGTAGAAATAGTAGAGTTAAGTGTCTTACCTGACTGTGCCTTAGGCTGATATTGTTGGTCTTGCCCTGTCTTCTCTTATGGTAAACCAGGTCCTCCTATAGTGTGGTGGTTCTGCCTGTAAGTCTTCATCTTTTGAACATGCAACTGCTCATATGATATCTTATTAGCCTTCTCCTGATTTGGTTGTTGATTTGTGTGTGTAGTTGTGGCTCTAGGCGGCAATCCTTGCCTGGTAGTAATAATAGGAGTCGCAAGGTCAATAGGAATATCATTTTTAGCCTCATTACTGAAGTGAGAATAAGGAAGCCTTATTTTAACTTTATAATGATGTCTAATAATTTGCAAAGATCATATAACCTGGGGGGTGGGGATTATTAGTACTGTGGTGAGACAGATGTAGACATATCTCTTTGTAATGGGCTGGTAGATTTTTAAATATATTTGGTGGGCAGTGCACTCATGAGCTTAAGTCACTACAATTTCTGTGCATAAATAGTCGAACTTGCAAATTGGGAATAAGATTCACGGCAAAAGTTGCACAGTCCAATACCACTGCACTATCTTTTCTCTTTGATTTAGGTGATTCAAAATTAGTATATATACAAAAATATTGAAAATCCACCCTATATATATGGTAATTTTCTGCCAGAGAGGGTTCAGTGAACCCCATAGCACTCATGTAAGTCCGCCCCTGCTCTTGATATCTGAGTTCTATTCAAGTTTCATGTGCGTACGTAGTTGGAAATTGGAGAAAACCTAAAGAGACATGAACAACAACAGATCAATTTGCAGAGTGCTTATTTGAGCATGACGCAAGGCCATTGTTTTATGTAACTGAGTGTTAATTTCCCATGTTGATTTAAGGTTTTCAGATTGCAAGTGAATAATGAGAGTTGGTTTTGCAGACTCTTTAGACTCTATACTTATTTGTTTACTTCCATTCCTAGAGCCCTTTAGCTACTATCATCAGGAAAATGCTAAAATATTAAGTCAGAGAATCTATGAAAAGATACAAATAGGCTAAAGGTGCAATTTTCATGATTCGTTGAAGAACTTTGAAAGTCTGCTTCCTTTTGGTATTAAATTTTGTTTCAAATGGTGTATGTTTACCTAAAATGACGAAAGTTTCTTCTTGTATTTAAGCCTTACTTGTTATCCATTTGAAGTGTTTTAATAATTGGTTGTTTAAGCCCATAGGACTCTATTGTTTTGAGTGATAAATTCATGCTATAATGCATTAAATGAGTTGTGTGACAGTCATTTAGAATTTATTTTGCCATTTTAAGTTAAATTTCTGGTTTACGTTGCTCTTTGTGAGTCATTCTAATGAGATTATTTGGTATTCTCATATTGAAATCTCCTTGCTCTTGCTATAAACAGTGAGTTCTTTATCATATAAATAGATAAAGAGAATCTCAGTTATGATATTTGGTATTCTAATGAGACACAAATGATTGTTGATCAATTTTGTTTGCCTGGTTGTCTGCAAATGTCCAGTTTTCTTCATGTAAAGAGAATCTCAGTTATGATATTTGTTTGTTTCTGAATACATCTTTGTTAAAGTATAGGCCTGAGCTAATTCAATGGCATGTAATTGCTTAAATTGTTAATATGTTATGGTCTTATGGAGAAAAAAATGGATTTCAGAGTTCAGACAATATTTAGAGTAAGATCCCCACTATAGTATTTACCTGGAGCAGCATAACCTACTGTGCCTATGATCCCACTTGTGCTGAATTGATTACATCGGCATTTTGACCCGAGTTAGACATGAACTTTGCCAAAGTCGCTAACAAGAGCAGTCAGATCATTGTCCAATAGAACATTGTTTGGCTTAAGATCACAGTAAACTATAGATGTATAACACTGACTGAAGATAATGCGATGTTGAAGCCACATCTATTGTAATGTTTAATCTGTGTAAGATGCTCAATCTCTTCTGCAACATCTGTCCCTCCTTCGGCTGTAACCACTCGTCTAGGCTCCCATTTTCCATAAATGGATAAATGAGAGCTTTGAAATCATTGCCATCAAAATCAACACTTGAGCAAACTGTTGAGATCTTCACCAGGTTCCGGTGCCTTATGTTCCTCAAGGCTTCACATTCAGCCAAAAAACTTTTCGAAGCACCCTTTTTTTCAAGTTTTAGTACCTTTATTGCAATAATTCACATATATATAATATGTAAATGAATGTTCAATTTGCATAGAAGTATCTTTCAATGAACTGCTGGAATCTTGAATTTGGAATTTTCAATCTGCAGATTTGTTGTTCTCTATAACTGCTGCAATCTGCAATCTGAAATCTGATTTGTTCTTCTATAACTGCTGCAATCTGGAACTTCTTGCCTCTTCTATAACTGCTGCAATCTGATTTGTGTAGGGAAATGGAGGTGATCAAATTTGAAGGGTCTCCGCAATTCAATTTGATCCCATTGAAGTGGATGATGAAGAGTTTTGGAACTATTGCAAAAGTTTGAATACATTATATTTGATTTTGTGAGTACATTCATTGCTAGAATATATTGAACTATTGTAAGAGTACTTTTTGAACTATTGTGTACACATTTAGAATATTGCTTTATAAGTATGTGTATGTACACAAGACATACTATCTTTTGAAGTTTATTGCAAATCTATATATTTGAATTACTTATTAGCAAATTTGATGCTTGAGTTTATTTATTGCAAAACAATATTGGTGTTTTTGAATTAGAAATTGTGGCACATAAATCTTTTATAGCCAAAATAATATTGCCACACTTAAAAGTGTAGCCATAGGATTGTAAATTGTGGTATGCACATGGCCAAGGACTACACTTCAAAGTGTTGTCATACATAAGATTAAAAAGGCAACACTTTAAAATTGTGGGCAATATGGAAGAAAAGGCCACGCTTGAAAGTGTAGCTGATAAGGCAACACTTTTAAGCGTAGCTGCAAAGTGTGGCCTTTTTGCCTTTTAGGCTACGCTTTTAAGCGTAGCTAATAAGACAACACTTGAAAAGTGTTGTCTAAAGTCAAAGGTTACACCTCTTTAGGCTACCCCCAAAAAAGTGTTGTCGAAAGTCAAAAAGTGTAGCCTTTTATCAAAGGGCACACTTTTTGCTAGTTTAGACAACACTTTTCTAAGGTGGCCGTAGCCCTAAAATGTTGTAGTGTAAAGTATTATAAAATATCTAAGCAATTAAATATTAAATAATAATTATATCATATTATATTAAGTACTAAAAATGAAAAGGTGTTTTAAAACGCATTTTAAGAATGTCTCTCCATGCTCCAACATAACTTTTAAGCTTTCTACAAAATTCTAGGCAAACTTTTGACTTATAAATATCATGTGCATGAGGTAAAACTATTACTGGCAAATACATAAGCTAATTAACCTTTCATAGCTCAGAAGAAAAGAGAAAATAATTTCATCAATTACAAAAAATGCTTAAGCATGGAGATGGCAGATTAAGGTAGAAGGTTGTAGTGGAGTGTTCTCTTGATTTCCGAAGGGTTTAGACTTAGTGGTGTCTATCGAAGTAGTACTTTTATTCTTCTACTGTCTTTCTTTTGCTTTCTACCTCCAGTTATTCCTATGGTGTTTCGGTTATTTCACTTCTTTTTTTATTGTTATTGTCTTGCTAATAAGATATATTATGTCTCTACTTTTGTCAGAAATAACTATTAGCTTATTCTGGAGAAAAATATGAAGCATACTTTGTTATACATAATTTGCAAATTATAGGATTTGTAAGTGTAATTACTTCCCTCTCATGGTTTGTGCCTTTTGTTTTTCCTCTTTAAACTTGTAGCTTCCGAATATGGATAACTTATTGATTCTGTATTTATTTTCTATCTATAATCTATATGAATAAAGTCTTGCGAATGATGTGTATGTTTTAATTTTCTTCTATTTTTTTGTGTGTGTTTTCTCTATTAGACTTCACCAATCTAATTTTTATGAATTTTTTTTTATCATTATCGTAAGTATGTATTGTTATTTGGCTCAAATTAGTCATGTGACTTTTTTTTTTTTGCTTAAAACGGAAGGATTTTATTTATATTGAAGGATCAGTCATACAAAAGAGGAACTGGTCTATAAGTTACAATTCCCATACCATCTCTATCTAGTTCTTTAGTTACAAACGATCAAGATGCATAAAAAATATAAGATTGATTTCTATCTAAGCCTGGATCCATTGATTTCCTTCCGTGGACAGATAGTATGTCAGCAAATCTATTAGCCTCCCGCGGAACATGCTTTAGCGGCTGGCATTCCATCTGGAGTAGCTGACCTGCAATCAGAACAAATATGTGATAGCAACGAGTTATTACTATTTAACGTGTTTAGTAGAACCTGTGAATCGGTTTCTACCATAAGGCACTTCATATTTTTACTTTTAGCTAGATTTAGCCCATGAAGAAGAACTAAACTTTCCGCGTGGAGAGCATTTTTAACTCTGACCTTGCAAGTGAATGCCGTAATCCAATCTCCCATGTGATTTCTCAGAACTCCTCCCGTACCTCCATTGTTTGTATTGGGATTGAAAGAACCGTCTATATTAAGCTTGATGAAACTTACGGGCGGTCTATGCCATTGAACAAAACTCGAGCATCTGGGGGAATTGGAGAGGAGACAATAAGATAGATGATAAAATTTCAAGGCGTTGAAGGAGATATTTTGAGTGTTAATATCAGGGCCATGGGCTTTTTTGTTTTTGAAGAGCCTATTGTTTCTATTTTTCCAGATATTCCAGAAGATAAAAGGGGTTAGGATTGCAGTAGGCACTCTTTGATAAAGATGAGAATTGACCAGAGTAGTAGTTTTGGTGTAGCATAATTGTTGGATGTTGTTGTGGAACTCATGATTATTGATGGTAATCCCAAAGTTGTTCCAGATGTTAGTTGATTCTGGGCACTCATGTGACTTTATTGGAAGTGTGTTAAGTACTAAACAAAGTTAAAAAATTACCGATAATAGCTTCAACGGAATTGATTTACCGATGGTCTTCAAAGAAAATTTTAATTGTTTTAACGAATCTATAAAAATTCACATGGAATACATGTGCAACGCACTTGTTCAGAGACTAGTATGTGAATATATATGAATCATTTAAAATATATCATTAACAAAATAAATTTTATATTTAGTAATATGGAATAAGCATTTTCATTTTGTCCCTATACTAAATTAAAATCTAATACCAATAAAAAAATAGTAACATTAATTAAAAGTCCTATTTATTTATGTAAATATAAAATTTATTAGAAATTCTTATATTGCACATTCATTCTTTAGTTATAACACTATAAATTCTCTTTGTTATTACAAATTATTGCAAATGTAATTCATATTCTTTTACACTCTTTAGTTATAATATTATGAATTCTCATAGTTATTACATTAATTATTTCTATCTTTCATCTTTCCTTATATTAACTTTTCACCAATAATTTTTCATATTATTATACCGCCCCTATATATGAGATAACATGTATGGTTAAGTTTCCTTGGACGAATCATGTTTGGTTTAATAAATTGAAAATTATTTCCAAGTATATGAACTATATCTTTGTTGGGTGTAAGATAAACATGTGATTATATATATGAGTTCAAAGATAGAATATATTCTTTAATTTAATTTTTAGTCTTTTCGGTAAAAGAAAAAAAGGAAACATTTCTCAGTTAACTTTGGACAGTCAGATAACTATCTTTGATTTATGTACACAGTCAATCAAGAAGTCAAATATGAGAGCCAACAAAAAAAAACGTCATCTATTATGTTATAACTTATAAAATAAAAATTAATATACAAAAATAGTTCTAAAAAATAAAATGTAGTTGTTTAACCACATGTTCATATGACACGTGCAAAACACATCAGGTTAGATGACAAGAAAAATACACAAAAAAATATCGTCTATAAGAAAATATTACTGACATACGACTAATTACATGATTGAATGTCATCAAGTTGAAATAAATATATACATTATTTCATTTAACTAATAAAAATTTTCATTGACAATCTTCATAGGTTCGTGTGAATAAGAGATATATATGATGATCCACATTGAACATTCACAAAAAAATCTGCAATATTATTTTCTGCAAAATTTGTTATTCAAATCTTCGCTTAAATTTTCTGAATAGATAATCATGTGCAACACATGTATCAAAAAACTAGTATACTAAAAAGAATGAAAAAAATGATTCCTAATTTTGTGATTCAAATTAGTTAAGTATAACTAAATAAGTTGAAACATATTTGTAAGTCTATAATACTAAAATAGCTTTAGAAAATCAACAGTATAAAATAAAGCTAAAAACATTTTATAAAATATAACAGGAGAAACATTATGGAAATTGTCCTAACCTGTTGTAAATAATAGTAGAACAAAATAAATAAGCGCAGAAAAAATTAGATATATCAGAACAAAGTAAAATATAGTGTAAGATTCAAATAAAACCAATTCAGATATAAAGTAGCACAAGTATAGTGATTTGAGTAGGACGAAATTAAAATGGTGAAATTGTACACCATGCTAAATGTTATTTTATACGTTTAGATCATGAAAATATAACATGCATGCTCAGCTTCTATGTCATATTATTTGTTTTAACTGGTCTAAATTTACTAAATTTGTTGGTTCGTGTGACATCCCTAATTAGGTGTGGTAAAAAAGAAACGGGATGAAACAAGTAATTTTTTTCCGCCATCACTATTTTTGCCTGACACCTACATGGAATGACCACCTTGTTATGCAAAGTGGAGAACCTTATGGGACAAATAGACAATTCTTGTCATTCATGATTTCTTCTTCTCTTTACATGTAAATCTCAAATACAATAACCTTACAATCTCATTCTCATAAACAACCTTCCATTTTAAACGCTTTTCTTGATTTCTCATCTGGATTACATTATGTTATTTTTTTTTCTTGCATATTAACCCTAGAGAAGACTACGAAAAATATTTAAAAGATCTTGTTTTAATAATAAAATCCATTGGAGGAGAAGGAGGAGGAACAATCTGAATGAAACATAAAAGTAGGAGTAATATTTCATCATTTGTAAAGAACTTTTTTACATTATTTTTATTATTATAGTAAAGAGAGAAGAATAATGAATGAAAGGGAGGGGGATCTGAGGGTTCCTCTAATCTCTTTCCTGTTATGTCTTTGTGTACTTATTGGTGGAATATTTCTTTTTCTTTACCTATTTGTGCCAAATCTTTCAGAACCTTGGTTTCCTCCAATAGCATTAATATTGATTGGATTCCCATGGTTACTTTGGCTCCTAACATACATTTACACATGCATAAAGAGATGTTTTGGAGTGAGCAGCAATAATATGGATTCAAATCGCCAAATATCTAGACGAGCATCGACAATGGCAAATTCTAGAATGGCCAGAAATGCTTCAACAACAAATGGATCCAACAATAATAATGTCAATGTTAATGGTAAACAGGCACAACTTGGATCTGCATCTCTCAACTCCTCTCATGGCAGCAAAAGTGCAGATGCATCTATCACCTCCTCCCAAGAAATTGAAATGCCTTTAACCACATCAGCGCCTTCTTGATATATATATATACACACACATACATATTTGGTATTTTTCTTCAGACTTACAACATACTATTTGATAAAAATGTTTATGCTAATAGCTTTCTTTCTAAATTGAATCTGTCCATTGCTTATTAGGACAAAACTAAGAGCATACCATTTGCTCAACATTGTTGTTTGTCTACAGGATAATGACTATAAACAATGGGGTTCATAGCTGCATTTACTAGTTCAAACTTGAAAATGTTCAATTTTGAGGATGATTCTAACGACGATATCAAGGAGCTTTGCAGATGATAATGGTGAATGTAAGTAGAAATTGCACAAAGAGATTGGCTGTGTTAGTGCATGTAAAGAATGAATCGGAAAGAAAAACAAAATAGCATTGTTGTTAGCTAATTTTCGCGCTTTCTATTTTCTCTCCCCCTCAACTATGACGTTGAATATATACCTAGCATTTTTTATGTACTAGTGCAAGGTTCATTTAAGCTTCTGCTCTATCATAGACCCTACTTACTTTTAAATGTTAGTGTATCACCACTATACATTAAACGCATTTTGGTAAGTTCACCGAAACTCATATATCAGTGACGCTAAACTTGAAATATGGCCACACAATTCAGCAAACTAGAGGCTATGGATTCTTTTTTAACCAACCTTATAAAAAAAAATATAGAGAGCATTTGCAAAGTATATTTAAAATTCTTCTTCATATTTAGCAAACATTCACATCTTCTTTACATAAATTATATAATGGCAGAGTTGTAGTGTCACTACTCAAAAATGGGAGTGATGGCACTTGTCTATTACTGCCAAGACAAGTCAGTCTCAACCCAACAAAACGAAAGAAAAAGCGGAACGACAAAGAAAGAACTAGATAAAAGTGGAAAAAAAGTATTCTTTCTATTAACACCCCAAAATCTGGTTGTCATGTGTATAAGCTTCTAATACAAAGCTACGGAAATTAAATATTTACAATGTCTCAATGTCTTTGTTTCTTAAATAGAACAAAATATAATATAAAGGAAAACAAGGCCCACCGGGATGACAAGCAACTACCTCTCAATAGTCCTTTGACAAGCCTCAAAAAGTAGGAGAAGAAGGACGATCACACAGTACCAGGCTCGGAACCTACACATGTGTAGAAGTAAGGGGTCATTACCAAAAACAGGGTACACAACAAGAAGCCTACTAAACAAAGCAACAAACTAGAAATGAAATACTTCTTTCCTCTCAATCGAACGTCCTCAAACTAAAATCTGCATAGATAGCTCAATCTAGCAGTTCAACAATACACAACTTAGAAGGCTCAATATTCACAATCCAAAAGTCATAAGTCAACAACGAACACGAATCACGTAGGTCAACCTCAAGTATCAAGTAGATTGTTCACAAGTATCATGCACATCAATCACAATTAACAAGAGGTCAATCAAAAGCATCAAAATACATCAAACCTCAATGATTAATTCTCACCGAAACCATTTCACATCCATTTTATATCAATTCACATGCCGAAAATGACCTCAACATCACTAACAGTTGCTAAAAATGGCCTCGACATCATAACACTTTTCGGAAATGACCTAGGCCTCATAACACTCATCAGACCTCGGCATCATTGAACTTGCCGAAAATTACCTCAGCCACATAACACTTGCCATAAATGACCTCGGCATCATAG
Organism: Solanum stenotomum; assembly: GCF_019186545.1. NCBI lineage: Eukaryota > Viridiplantae > Streptophyta > Magnoliopsida > Solanales > Solanaceae > Solanum > Solanum stenotomum. Next base: position 17,886,969 of record NC_064286.1, read on the forward strand.
CACTTGCTAGAAACGAGCTCGGCCTCACAACACTTATTGGAAATGACTTTGGAACCATAGCACTTTCCAGAAATAACGTTGGCATCATAACCATCACATGTCTCATCACAGTGATCAACAATCATTTCACACAAGTAATATCACACCACACGGAAGAGACAACAGTTTATGCGATTCAAGTCCATGTTCATGCTATCAAGCATTTCATCAATTTATTAGTAAGGGTCACAATAAGGTAATTCACATCAATATGATCATCACATAGCCTTTTCATTTCAACCCCTTTCAATTTATTAAGATTTATCAAGTGGAAAATTAAGCCTTCACCTCTTTTCCCATTACTCCCAACACACAAACAATAAAGGGAATAGCCGAATTCAACTAGCATACAAGGCTTTGGAGATCACTTTCCTTAATAAAATCAATTAATCAATCCAAGAGTCTAGTCTTTCCCTTCCCACCAAAGTTTCAAGCCACAAAATCTATAACAATCAAGTATTCATAATAAATTTAGGGAAACAACAATACCCACATCAATTTGTTTGAAAAATGGGATCAATCAACTCAAAAACTGATTCCAAAAAGAAGGTTTGAATCTAAAAATCAACACTTGAAAACATTACTCAAGGCCTTACGAACTCATTGGTCTAAATCATTTCGAAAAAAGAACTCAAAATCAGTTCAGAATTTCTTGAAAAATATTGTCATTTACCAATCAAAAACCAAAAATTTGATGTTAAAATCCATAAATAATCAAAGGGAAATGAAGTCCTAGAATCACAAAAGGTTACCCAAATGATATTGCACAAGAAATCCTTTCAAAATCACCTCCAAGGGTTTTGCCATGTTCAAAATGGAAAATGGGGCTTAAGCCCTTGAATTTTCAGACATAAACCCCTCTCGGATGTAACTAAAGCGACCTTGGGTTCACAAAAGTGAACCTCGCGAAAGTTGGGACCTTCACGATCGCGAACCAGACCTTCGCTAACGGAAAGGTTGCGGAAGCAAAAGTTCTTCGCAAATGCGAAGGTCGCAGACATGAAAGTTCTTTGCAAACACGAAGGTCGCGGAAGCGAAAGTTCTTTGCAATTTGCTTAGGTCGCGGGAGCGAAAGTTCTTCGCAAATGTGAAGGATAACACGAGTTGACTCTTTGTGAAAGTGACACAAACATCCCTAACGCGAGCCTCGTGAAAGTGAGTCATCCCTTGTGATTGCGAGGTGCACACTAACACTCAAGCATCAACAAAGTCAACAATCTCTCAAAACATGGAAAGCACCATCAAGATTAGTTCAGAAGACCGTACACACAAACCGCATATGTAAATAAATTATACTTGACATTCTGGACTCAATGGAGTTGTCGAAACACGAATCCGAGGTCTCGATGACCCAACATACTTGAAAACCACAAGAAACAAACTCAACGCTTATAGAAGCTAAAACAAGCTCGGGATCTCTCAAAAATCAACCAAGACATCGCATAGACCTAAGATTATCTCCCGAATTCAACAACACTCTAGGAAATCTTATCCGAGCATTTGAACCCCTAATATTGACCAAAGTCAACTCAATGGCTAAATTTCCACAATTTCAAAACTTAGGACCTCAAATCCCAAGAAGACTCCGAATTTGAAACCGACAACTCTCACAAATTAGATTCTACATTTTGGGACTGATGGAATTGACGGAATTCCATTCCGACACTCGAAACTCTAAAAGACACCGTAAACCACTTTTTAATAACACTAGCTTTCAAACTCAAATATTTCCAAAATCTCAACTTTAAATTCAAAGTTCGAAACAATATTCCAAAACTTAATCATAAAAGACTCGGTACCGATATCGACAGGGACAAAATGGTAAATTACGATACTTTCAAAAAATTACAACCCAGGTCATTACATGTTGTCATGGCTAATATGATTTCTTCTACGCTCGTTTCTTGTGATATCTAATATGTATAACCATTAAAAACAAAGAAAATCAATGAATTTTCGATCAGATATGAAGACACAAGAGATTCTAATGGATCACGGGAAATATACAAATAAGATTTTCTGATACTAACAGAAATGAGTGCAAATGATTATCACTGTAAGTCCTTTGAGTTATTTCTCTTTTTTTTCTTTTTAGGATAAGGCATTCAAGTACGTTGACTAGAAAGGTCATAGGCAATGTTCGAAGTTAAGATTTGATCAGCACAGTCCCTCTCAAGTGCATATTCTGAACCGAACTGGAAACAAAAGAAAAAAGAAGGAAAGAATAAAGACAAATTAAGGTCTCCCTGTAGGCAAAACTTTGATATCTTGTATATTATGTTGACACATTAATAGGTGATCGGAAGTTTAAGATATAGTTGAGTAAACTATTAAAAGTACATGAATGTGTGTCTAAGACACACCACATTTGAAATGTGACATGCACGTTTTTTGAAATATGTCACGCGTGTGTTCTGTTATGCTTGTGAGAATTTCATCTCATCCCTCTTTGTCTTGTTACTCACTCCCCATCCCCTCCGTCTTATCTCCCATATAAGAGATATCATATTTAAAATATATATATATACCATTGACGGGCTTGCAAAAACTTGAATACGTATGGTTGATTTTGTGTCGTTGAACCCAATTTGTTTATAGATTTTGATCTAGTTGTTTAGATGTTGTGGATGAATTTTGTATTGTGAAAGCCAACCATGGCTCATGGTAGGGAATAGAGAAGATGGGAAGATGAAACAAACAAGGTTATTTTTAGTTTTTAAATATGGTAATGACAAGTGTCACAACCCTGTTAGGCGAATATATTAAAAAACTGGTCAAGCACAAAAGTGTAAAGAGGGGGTAAACTATGTATTCTGAGAAAAAAAGGGAGCACATAGTACTACTAGGATGATATTACATTAATCTCTCTCCCTGTAATTGTACAATTTTTCAATGCTCCAGAAGATTCAACTTTATTGACTCCTCTGAGTACAATGGGATACTAACTAAAGACAAAATCGAATATCACATGACTGGCGAATCAAACTAACACATCATGAGTTTCCTTATGTCTTGCAAACAAATTCAGCACCATTCATTGTGATAACACCCAGCTGTCATGTGTTAAAATACTAGTTTGATACTTGTAGAAGATAGTATATCAAGCAGTTAACCTTTTCAGTGATGATACCAGTAATCAAATTAACATCAAATACCAGAGGCATGCTCACCTAATCCTCCATGTGTATAATTGTTGTCCAGAAAAAAAGGGATAATGGATAGAAGTATAAGGAGCCGCTACATACAAGGGAATACGTACCAGCAGACACAGCTAGGCTATAAGTTCCAATCTTAGTGACACTATCACCTACACAAAGAGAAAATCATACCATTCAAACATATTCAGGAATTTGCAGTCAAAACAATATGTATATGTTAATCTAATAGAAAATATGCAAGTATGCAGTTGCTATGGTTATAGGAATTTAATGAATGTTTGCCTTCCTGACCAAATGTAAGTAGAAAAAACTAATCCATAGAATTCCAATGGAAATTTTATAGGTTGGTGTCTCTGATGTAACGATGAGAATCATCAACTGTTAAGACTACATGTGGTGTTGTGATTTGGATATATATTGTGAACCTCTGGAGGTGGGTTCAAAAATACTACAATTCTTAAAAGTCGGAAATCGGAGAAAAATTAGGGTATGGACAGAATAAATAGTCTGAAGATGATCTACTTAAGAACAGCTTTCTAATTCAATTTGGTCAGAGATATGGAAGACTAAAGTATGTACCAACAAAAGTGGCTTGCTTCCCTCGCAGTGTGATAAGTGCAGAAAAAATAATTTATTCTGAGCATGAATGCTAGGGAATCGGTGTATCTCTTGCCACTTCACTGTAGCTTTTCATGGAAGATTTGGTTTATATTTTTATGCATTTTTAGAGTTCACTGGGTAATGGAATAAAGTTTCAGAAAATTGACAAGAGACAAACAAGCTTTGTAGGACAGTGTCTTTTGCAAGGTTAGAAAGAAATAAAAGATGCCTTGATGGGAAGAAGGAAAGTGTAGCTGTTATAAAATATATTGAGAATGGTAATAGTTAATTATACTATATATCAAAATGTGTAGTCCTCCTTCAACAGTATTACAACTTACAACTTGATCTCCTATGTGTTGCTTTTCTTACAAATTAGTGGTGGTGCACGGGCCCAATATGAAAATATATGTTAGCTTCATTTTTATTCATTCTCACCTCCAGTTTGATAAAATTTATGATTAAATCAGATTTACGTTGTATTTTTTTATTGTCAGTCATGATAGGTTCTAAAACCATCCAACCAATAGACATTGGAAAATGCACAATTTAAACAAAAATTACTTACTTGTAGGTTTTTCTAATGAATAAAGAAGCTATCTACATAAACTTTTGAATGTTAGAAGGAAAAAAATGCAGCTCATATACATGGAAGTATTTATAGTATAAGTATGGATAAGAAATTTCAGTGGAGCCATGGTAAATATGAACATAAACCATTAAAGTCTTAAAGAAGACAACAACTTATTGTCTTCCTCAAAGGTCAACGTTGCAGAAGTAACTATCATACTGGAAACAGGGATACTAATCACCACCAAATGCAACTCAGCCTTATGTAAATTGATTAGTTCACATTATTAGTGTTCTATACTGAAAATTTTCAGAACCTACTAATCATAACAGTTCTTGGAAAATGATAATACTGATTGTACCTATCAATGACATAGGGTAATCAAAGTAAAGAGTTGTAGTGCAAAAACCATGTTCTTTCAGAGCTCATATACTGCAAAGAAAGCAACAAGATATCCATGCCAAAGTGTAGCCTTACAATGACAAAATACAAAGCTTCTCACCGATAATTGCAGATATATTTGCAATCTTTTTTAGTAACAGGTTGCTAAGGAGAGACAAGGGTTGTCAAAATCATATATTAAATGAACAGATATAAAAAGACTAGAAATTCCAAGATGTTACGAGATTTTTTGCTTTCTTTCATGTCAGCTTGTATACTCAGTAAAGTAGAGATGAGCGCCTACGCGAGAGTCATGGCAATGAAGTAGGTAGTTACAAAGATCAGTTGCGCACACCCTCATTTTCTTAAAACACGTATAAGTACAGGACTCACTACAAGAAACTGTGCTTTTATAGACCAATTCTTCACAAAGCGATATGATTCCGGTCGTTAAAAGTGTATTTATAGCGACACATTTATTTTAAGTCTTTAAAGATCTATTTTTAATTTAATATTAGCGTTGGTATAATATCCGGACGTTAAAAAGAATTTATATCCAATTATTTATATACTAAAAAAAGTACTGAAATTCTAATTATTTTTTCTTTATTTTTCTACCACACACACTCTTCCCACTTCCCGAAAAAAGAAAACATAGTCTGCAACGACGTTTCCTCATTCCCATCTTTTTCTCTTAGAAGTGAATCGAAAGATCGATTTTCTCAGCATCTATAGTTAACTGAGCGATGGTTAAAGAAAATCAGGAATTGTTGGAGGAAGTTCCGCAAGCACTTTCTCTCCCATGTTCTCTTTGAATAAAATCAACTAAGCAGAGTCCAGTTAGGTGCGTCTCTCCAGGTTTGTTAGAGGAAAATTAACATATACAGAACACACGTTTCTCTTTTAGAAGTTATAAATAGATGATCTTCATCTCTCATTTTTTATTGCAAAACAATGAAATCGTTTTCTTCTTCTTACGACTTGTTGTGACTTTGCTTCAATTGACAGTAATCAGACCCTATCTTGATGTTTCAATCTCTTCAATGTATGATTTGGTTATATAAATATGAATATCTTTGTGGAATGCTTATTTTGTACACTTTTTCTTTTCCCCCCCTCAATTTTAGGGTTTTCCCAATTATGGGTTTCATCTGGGTTTTTTCGTTCTTTTTTTTTTGGTGTTCTTGAACTTACATATATATATTAGTCATATTGATATTATCACTATCCTTACTTGTTGTGTGTGCCAGTGGTCCACTTTGCCTACTTTTGTCGAATTAGATAGTTGATGGAGGATCCACTTATAGTCATGTAGAACGTGAGCCAAAAAGTGAGTAGGAGCATGAAAAATATCAATGACAGTTCCTCGTCTTTACAAAATTTTGTAACACTTCATTGTTAATTTCCTGCTCCACTATTTCGTGTCTCTGCTAAGAAATGATGATTGTACTAACACTGATCACTTTTGTTAGATGGTTTGCTAGTATTCTTATCTATTGCATAATGTGTACCCTCCGTTTCTTCGTGTCTTAGCCGATGGACTATTGAAACTTGTATAATTATCATAACTTGATATCTGTTGTTAGTACCTACAAAATGCTATGTTTTAAAAAAAAAAAAGTATACAACATGTTGTTGGACTGATTTAGCATATGATAAAAAGTGTTTGTTCACCTGGAGTGTTGCCGACTTAGTTGTTGCCAACAACTGTTGTTAGGTGTTTAGCTAACCTGCTGCTTTACCAGCTAACTTGGTGCTTTACCTATTGACCTGCTACTTTCGCTACTTATTGATGATGAGGTATTGTCAAGGGTCCTTAGGTGTTTAGTTGCGACTGTATAATAATATGATATATACATAATCTTCTTTTGTTAATTATTATATATTCAATAGGAGATTTCTTAAAAGTTGAGAATTTGTTCAACAGTGGCCTTTCATCGTTACTGCTTAACACTCATCGTTCATCAAGCTTGGTCATCTGGTTGTCTTGCTCTTGTCAATTGCTACTGATAAACATATTCTTAGAGTGTTCTTCTCATCAAGGTAAGTTTCTACTTTTGAATGTGTATTGATGAATTTGATTCTATGTTATATCTTATGCATTTAAATTGTTTTACTTATGGATTGGTGTGGGTAATTTTCAATTAATTGTAGATAAACTTCCATATGTCTCCATTATATACATTTTTCATTTTTAAATGAGACAAATATGAATTGTGTGTAGCCTTGACTGTTTCTCTGATAATGTTGTAATTGAAGTAATATGAGATATGAATTGTGCCGAATAAAGATCTAAGGAAATAACTAATCAATAAGTTTAATGAGTCTTAAGCCAAGTTGAAGAGTAAAGTTCTAGTGATTTGGCAGTTTGACGCTTTTATATATTTCTCTTTTTTAGAGAACATCACTTCCTCTGATCTTTTTTTCATTCAAGTGTTTGGTCATGATAAATGTAGTTTAAGATAGCACTTTATTGTTTGTTTGACATTAGCTCGTTACTTGTTCTAGATTTAACAAGAATAAACAACTATTTTATCCGTCTTTTCTCTTCTCAACTATAGTTTATGCTAAGAAGCTAAAAGGGAACAATTTCTTTGAAAATGGGTGTGAACATGAATGAATAATTTTATGTACCAAATAGGTTTCTGATTGTAATTTGGCTCATGTATGGAATATTAGGTTTACTCTTTTAAATTGGAGAGAATGGACTTGAAATTGATACTAGGCTATTTTTTTTAAAAAAAACCTGGTAACGTTTGTCTATATATCCACATGTATTATATTTACCCAAGTGTAGTTCCCCTTCAAATGTATTACACCTTACAAAGAAAAATAGTTTTAATCTAAGTTGCTGTCTATAAGCAATCTAGCGCATCAAAGATGTGTTTTGTCCTAGTAATGTATCTCGTTTACACCAAAAATGAAAAACGAGCTTAGTAAGAAAAGTTGTCTTTTGTCCTAGTTAATTGGTCTCACTACAAGAAAGTAGAGATATGACGACATTTATTTGGTGACATTTGAAATAAATGTCAAAAAATAAAGAATTTATTGACATTTATGAACAAATATCGCAAAAACAATGACATTTGATGCAAAATGTCATTAAAATAATGACATTTGATGCAAAATGTCATTAAAATAATGACATTTGGTCAGAATCGTCACTCTTTTATGACATTTGACATCAAATGTCGAATATATTATGACATTTTGCAACAAATGTCTTTACTTTTAGCAACATTTTGAAAAAATGTTGTTAAAATAATGACATTTTTCAACAACTGTCGTTTCTTTTATTGACATTTTGTGATAATGTTGTTAAAAGAACGGCATTTTATACAAATGTCCAATATAATAAGACATTTGTTGGTAAGTGTCATTATTTTTAATGGTATTTGGAAAACAATGTCGTTAAAATAATGATATTTGCCAACAAAGGTCTACATTACTACAAATGTTTCACATGTCATACTATTAATCGTTAATTACCGTCATTTACATTTATTGTTTGAAATATGAATCTTTTTAAATTTATTTGTCATTCTTTATACGACAAAGATATGAATTCACCCCTGAACTACACGATTAATCACAAATTTACCTTATATTTAAAAAGTCTCATTTTTACTTTCCTTATTATCAAAACGACTCAATTGCCCTTATGGGTTAATGTATGTACAACAACATATATATATATATAAAGGAGAAATTCTGACCATTCATAAAGTTCAAGGACCAATTTAAATAATTCGCAAAGTTTGAAGGAAAAATCATTTAAATCCTACACCCTAGCTAACTAAATAGTTTTAAAAAATAACTTATATAATAGTTAAAACAACTTAATAATATTTTTTATAGTTAGGAGGAAAGTAAAATAATTTTCCCACGATCGATGGTTTGCCTCCATAAATATTGACGAATTTCAATAAAAAATAAAGAAAATGTTTATTACAGAAGAAGTATCCAAAATAAGGCAAAGTCAAATATATTAAAGAAATAAAATTGGGTCGTGTCACATGAAGTCCATGTTAAAACTTTGAATGTACAAAGCCAAAGTTTCCTAGTTTAAAATTTCCTTATTCAAAAGATTCATAGTTTAAAAGTTTCTTTATTTAAAAGTTTCTTATTTCAAAAGTTTTATGGTTTAAAAGTTTCATAGTTATTATTTCCATAAAACTATAATTTGAATCCCATTCTATTTGGGGATAGATTATCCCTATATATAGGGGTAAATTTTTGTTATTTTTTAAAAGACATGCTTAACATTATTCGAGAGGTTTCTCTATACGTACGTTTGGTGACTAAGGATTTATATCTTTCACCCTTATAATTATAATTAGAGGGATTCTTAACGAGGTAAGTGATTCCGGCCAAATTAATTTTTTTGGCCTTGATAGTAGGTATTGTAAGGCTACTGTATATATTATTATATTATGTATAAGGAAAAGAGGACCCAATGTACCTCTGTACTTTGTCAATTTGAGCTGATATGCCCCTCGTTTTAAAAGCAACTAGCTCACATGTACCCTTTACTATTACAAAAGTGGCTCACATATACCCCTACCGTTACAAAAGTGATAAAATTAATTTTAAAATTACTTTTTTTGATTTTTAATATTTAAAAAACTTATGAATTTGATTTTTTTCACACACAAATTATTTTTTTGACTTCTTTGATTGTTATTATTTGAGTTTCTTATTTCATTTTTCTTTCATTATTTGGTGTAAAATAAGAGAAATAAAAGAAAGAAGTACGAATGAAAAAAAAAATTAAAAATATATTTTTTGCGGCTTTATTGTAATTTAATTTTTATATATGTGAAGAAAATTTAGGACATATGTAATAAATTTGATAAGAAATAAGCTAAAAGAATAAAAATTTGAACATCAAAATAATGAATTCAAATTAGCCGTTGAATTAAAAAAGGTTTTAAAAAATGTGTGAGAAGGATTAAACATACTTATACATGGATTACTTTTTTAATGAATCCATTAGAAGAAAAGTGTATATGTGAGGGGATATATTAGACTTTTTTCTTATTATATAAAATAACAAGTCTTCTGAAAGGTTATAGTAATAAATAAAATAAAAAATTAATTAAATAAAGTTATTAGAATGTGAAGGCCACATCAGATATAGCAAGCATTAAAAAAAACCTCCCTTTTAATAAAAAAAATCGTTAATTTTGTTTTTTTCTAAAAGTCATTCTTCCATTTAGAAAGAACTCCAACCCTTTGTTAAAACCCTAGCCCATGAGATCTTTGTGCAAATTGGTTGAGTCCTTCCTTCAAATCAAGTTTAATCTGTGTTCAAGTTGGTTGGGTCGACTAAACAACTATGGAAATTATGGTTTATCGCAGATTTGTAGCGAAAAAATCTGGAGTACAACATATACAAGGAAAATTAAATTGGCGGTATGTTTTTTGGCTTCCCTCCTTTTAGTTCCTTTTATGCTCAAAGTTCTTAGGGTTTTAGTTCTTTTGGTTTCTTTTTGGCAGCACTTGAGGCAAGTTTATTCTCTAATTTAGGTCTTACTAATTGATAGTTGAAGATATAGAATTAATTACAATAACCTGAAGATTGTTGCAGAAATTTGTACCTTAGAACTAGATTTAGTGTTCTTGAAGTACTTCTTATATGGTGTTAACAGATTAAGTAATCATCACACATATTGCCTTCATACGTTCTATCTATTTTTTGAAGTTTTACCATTGATTTATTGAAACTTCACCATTGATTTACAGTTTGAAGATTAAGAGAAAAAGAAGGCAAGGTGCTAGTAGGAAGATCTTAAGCTTCAGGTGTTTTCATTGTTCTTTTTCTTTTCAAATCTTGTGCTTTTTTCCTTTCTATAATATCTAATGATTTGTGGGGTTTGTATATTTCCTTCAGTTTTGGTAGATATTGTGAATCAGTAAAAAAAAGGTTTGTGCTTTAGTGGATTCAATTGTCATTTGGATTTTAACTTGTGCTGCTCTTATGCTTCAGTTCTTAATGTGTTTTCAGTGTCATTTTTCTTCAAATTTTGTGCTTTTTTCCTTTCTGTAGTATCTAACCATTTTTGTGGTTTGTATATTTCTTTCAATTTTGGTAGATTTTGACATATGAGTATGTATAGATATGTGTACAGATATGTGCTTAAGTGGATTCTATAGCCATTTGGATTTTAACTTGTGCTCTTAAGCTTCAATTTCAATGTGTTTTCAATGTTCTTTTTCTTCAAGTTTGGTGGTTCATTTTTTTAAAACTTCTATAGGATCTAATAATTTGTGTGTTTTGTATTTTCTTTCGATTTGGTAGATCTTGACTTCCGAATCTGTAAGAGTATGTGTTTTTTTTTTTTTGACACTATAGACTTTTGGATTTTAACTTATGCTCTTATGCTTTAGTTTGAATCTGTTCTATTTTGTTTCATCACTTGTGATCTTAAAATTATACATTTTAGTGGATTCAGCAACATTCTTGGATAGTCCAATCAACTTCGTTTGGCTAATTGTGTTTTTTTTTTGAATATTTTGTTCATTATGCATTTGAAGTATTTGCTGAATGTTGCTTGAAACTCCAGTTATTCCACTAGAAGAACAGTTGCCCTCTCCAATACTCCATAAGATATTCGGTTCAAAAAGTTCTTTGATTTTTATTAGTCTTCTCCATGTATGGGATTGATTATTAGTTCCTTTTCTAGCCACGTGATGTTATCTTTTGTAGTATTTGGTTTTGAGGAATTCTCTGAGAAGTAAGTTGTTAGTTCTAATGTTCCACCAGTTCTTCACCGAAAATGAGTCACAAAAACTTTGGATTTGCCTCATTCAAATTCCCCCCTCTGAGTATGTAGGGGTAACATAGATAATCCCATGCTATCCAATGGCGTTTCTTCCTCCAATCAGCTTCAACCCAAAAAGAGATAGCCATGAGACTATCAATTTGTTTAAAGGTGCCTTCAGTAGGTTGTATCACAGAGAAAATATGAAGAGCGATAGAGGTCAGAACAGAATTGAGCATAACAGATTTACCACCAGCGGTAAGAGTTAGTGTTTTTTTGCCAAGAAGTAACTTTCTTAGCCACTTTATTAATCACTAGATCAGTAAAATGACATTTTTTGTTTTTGACTTGAGAGATAGGACTTTCTATGTACTTCAGAGGGATCTGGTATGAGAGAAGCAAGTAATAGATTTAAAACATTTTTTTATGTGAATTGAGGCTTTAGGATAGACCATGAAATCAAATTTATTCTTATTTATCAGTTGACCTGAAATCTTTTCATACATATTAAGTATATCAATCATCATTATTACAGAGAGAGGGTCACCTAAACAGGGGAAAATAGTGTCATGCTGAACACAACCATTTAAATGGAGTATCAGTTATTGCTTATGATTCTCCCAATCATCTGAATAATTAGGATCGCTTTCATTTATTTATTTTATTAATTTTGTTAGTTGATTTTGAATGTCTATTTTTTTTATTTGATTTTTGTTTCCTATAGGTATAGGTTATACTCTTAATGGATAAGAGTTGGATAAATATAAAGAATAGGCTTGATCCTTTATATGAGAATGGAGCAAACAAATTTCTTCATGTTGCATCATTAGATAGGCCTAATGCCTCTGAAATTTTGTGTCCATGTCGAAAGTGTCGTAATATGAAATTTGTTCAAAAAGATTTGATTGTTGAACATATTGTGGTTGATGGATTTCTAACTAGTTACACTAGTTGGATTTTTCATGGTGAGAAATCATCTTCACCAATATGTGTGGATCAGTTAGATAAAGGTGATGAAATGCAAGACATGTTACATGAAGCATTTGGAATTCCTCCTACATGTAGCTTTGTTGATATGGACACTAGTGGGACTGATGGATTGGGTAGTTCAAACCAACATAATAGGGGGTTTGATAAGAAGACTGGAGAATTTTTTAAACTATTGAAAGAAGTTGAACGTGAGTTATACCCGGGAAGCAAGTATTCTCTACTTTCATTTCTTGTTCGTCTTTTACATTTGAAGTGTCTGAATGGGTGGAGTAACAATTCATTTTCAATGTTGCTAGAGTTGTTAAAAGATGTGCTTCCTAAAGGTGAAACATTACCCAAGTCCTTTAATGATTCAAAAAAAATTATTAAAGATTTAGGGCTTGAGTACAAAAAAATACATGCATGTCCAAATGATTGTATGATTTATTGGAATGAGACAGAAGATCAAATAAATTGTAAGATCTGTAAAGCTCCAAGATACAAATAATTTAAAGGTGAATCAATAGACAATAGTTCAAAAAGTTCAAACATTCCAGCAAAAGTGTTTAGATATTTTCCATTGATACCACGACTTCAAAGACTATTTATGTCGACTAAAACATCTACCGAAATGAGATGGCATGCAGAAGGTCACACTAAAGATGGGGTAATGCGACATCCTGCTGACAGTATTGCTTGGAGGAATTTTGATGAAACACATGTTGATTTCGCTCAAGATCTTCGGAATGTTAGACTTGGACTGGCTTCAGATGGCTTTAGTCCATTCAAGTCTATGTCTATCTCACATAGCACATGGCCGGTCATCTTGATTCCTTATAACTTGCCACTATGGTTGTGCATGAAACAACCATATATGATATTATCAATGATTATTGATGGCCCTCGTGCTCCAGGTAATGACATTGATGTCTATCTACGACCCTTAGTTGATGAGTTAAAAGAATTATGGATTGGTGTTTCCACTTATGATGCATCAAATAATCACATGTTTCAAATGCGTGCATCATTACTTTGGACAATCAGTGATTTTCCTACACTAGGTAACTTATCAGGATATGGCGTGAAAACAAGATATGCTTGTCCTTGTTGTCTTACCAAGACTAAGTTTAGAAGATTGAAAAATGGATAGAAGTATTGTTTTATGTCTCATAGACGATGGTTACCTCATGGTCACAAGTTTCGAAAAGATAAAGTTACGTTTGATGGCCTTGCAGAATTGGAGGTAGCACCTAAACGAGTGTCAGGAATTGAGATTCTTAAGCAAACGAAGAATATTAGAAATAAACCCTTTTAGTCTGTGATAGGAGTTTTTTGTTCTGATCCCCCTTATGTTCCAGAAGATTGTATTATTTATTAAAACATTAGGAAGGTGGAGGATCTTTCTTACCTCTACCGTTAGTAGAAGTGGAGGCCATGTTTCTACGTTTTCTATCACAATTCCCGTGTCACAAAAACATTAGGAAGGTGGAGTATCTTTATTAGATTTTGTTTAACTTGTATTTTCGATATCGTTATGAGATTCCTCATCAGTAAAGTAACTATTTTGTATGTTGTGTTATACACTTGACATGAGCATTTGTTTCATCCGAGGCTTTAGCTTGTGTAAGTGGATAGTTAAACTCGTTTCTGAAATTCATGCCCGCAACAAGATTCAAATCCTTTTGCATCTGCCTCCTTTTCCTCATTAACTTTTATTTTCTCCAAAATTCTACAATTTATCATTGAGTGTCTTAGCTTCTTACAATGCTTGCAATACTTGAGAGTAACTAAATCTAATTTATTTTATAATATAGTACTATAAGGGATAACATTTATTTAGCCGTTTACCTATCTTAACAGATTTGTTAAGTTTTGTATTTTGTAAACTATTAAATTAAACAATCTAATGTTTCTTCACAGGAAAACACAGTCCGGAAGATGGGAAGAAGTGCAGTTGGCCAAGGACAAAAGAAGTGGGTAAGTTGGAAAAAATTACAAGACAACATTTTTTGGAGAAACATCTATAATTATTGTTATTTCATTGATTCTTCGATCGTTTGTTGTAGAGAAAATTATTATTATTAATTCACAATTTGTTCTGGTTAAAAAGGAAATAATTTCATTTATTCATAATTCTTTTTTTTGTGTGAATTTTTTTGTACAGAATTTTTGAAGGGGAACGATTGAGTTGATCAATTACTAGCAACAAGTTGCTTGACCTGTGGATTGATGATTTTACAAAGCTATTTCATATTTTATTCAAGAAATTAAGAGATCTAATCCAATTAGGAGTTGATTAAATGTGAAAAATAGGTGGTTTTGAAATTATTAGCATCTAGTTAGATTTCAATTTTACTTGAGATAGAACACATTATTTACTTTGAGATCATTTAACTTTTACATGACACTTACTATATTGCGACTTTGCTATTTGATTATATTATTAAAATTCATTTGATTTATGTATAATTTAAGTTTGTGTCAGAATAAAAATTATAGAGAGCTTTAGTATTGATATTTAAAAAAATTTGGTGCTGCTATTAATCTAAATAAAGAAAAATTTAAAGAAAATTTGCAAAATATTATATAAATGTCACTAATTTTTACGACATTTAACATTTTATTTGCTGACATTGGTTAAAATGTCAAAACTTTATTGTGACATTTTATATAAGCCCAAAGTAAATGTCATAAAGAAACTTTTATCAACATTAATCTAAATGTTAGAAATTTAAAGTGATGTTTAGTAAATGTCGGAGATTTCTTATCCACATTTACCGAAATGCAGAAAATAAATGTCATAAATTCCTAATTGACATTTCTCTAAATGTCACAAAATAAATGTCATATATTTACTATCAACATTTACCTTAATGTTGCAAAATGAATGTCGTAAAATTATTGTTGACATTTATCAAAATGTCAAAAATAAATGTCATAAATTTCATATTGACATTTACCTAAATGTCAGAAAATAAATGTCATAAATGATTAACGACATTTAGGTAAATGTCGGAAATTTCCCGACACTGAAATAAATGATATTTGATTCAAATGTAAATTAAATGTTGGTAAATTAATTTATGACATTTAAACAGTTGAATACAACATTTATATAATGTCGTCGTATCTCAACTTTCTTGTAGTGTCTTCTGTCATAGCGTTATTTTTTGTTTGACCCAAATACTATGTCGGGTCAGCGAATGACGATGAAAAAGGATGCTTGTAATCATGATCCTCTATCCTCTCTCAATTCACCTATCACTTGATACGAAATCAATCAAGAAGTAAAGAACTAATAAAACCTTGAGTTGTACTGAACTAGTTACTGGGACAATATTATCCAAAAAAAAAGATAGAACTAAAAATTTAGCTTTAAGATGACGGCTTGGATTATTTGGGACAATATTGTCCATCAAACCACGTTCTGTTTCTCTCATTCTGAAGTCTCCAAAAAATAGCAACAGGAATCATCAACAAGGTCTTGTTGATGGTCTTATCAACTTTCCAACGACTCCAACTCGCATATGCGTCTATGTAATTCTGAGGCAACCCATCTCAATCCAAAAATATTGAAAATTAAGCTCCAAATGCCAAAAGCTTGTAGAATGTAGGAAAAGGTGGTTGTTTGTTTGCATTTGACAACTATAAAGACAACATCAGTAACTAGTTGATATGCTTTCATGTTTAGGCTATCCATAGTAAGATTGGCAATATTGAGGGATAACAAATTAAAGCACATGATCTTAGTAGGTAGTGTCCTCTAAATAAATTTCTAGGGCCAATAATCAATAACCTTATCTTTGTTTCCAAGTTGTCTATAGCAGTCTTTAACATATAAATTTTCTTTACTTATGTATGTCATTCTGTCCGGAATAGTTGCATCAATGTTGGAAGCTTCCACCTTGGCTAGCAATTCCAACAAGACTTTTAACTGCTAGCTAGGCTTAAGGGTGTCTTCTAAAATGTACATCAAGATATTTTTTCTCCAGTTTTTTGTAATTGATGAAAAGACCCTATCAAGATTCATACCATATAAACCAGGATAAGATTTTTCTACCAAGCCATTTATCTTTCAAAAATTTGACATGCACTCTATTACCTGAATTGAACTTTACCTTTTTGGAGAATTCATTATCCAACTTGCTAATATATTTCTAAAGTCCTTCTCCATAGTGAGCATTAGAGATATAAAAAAATTCTTCACAAGGAATAAGATAAGAAACTAATGATCTTAGCGTTTGAGGATTTGTTCTTACTACTGATATGTTAGGTATACAAATTGTAGTCCCTTATGGTAATAACCAAAAGTAAACAGAACAGAGTTAGTAACAAAGTCCTAAAGATCTGGATAAGTCCTAAACGACAATCTACAAATAGTAAAGAGTTTTGTTAATCTCAGCAAAGTAATAGAATCTCCTGAACCTTTGAACCTCCTATCTAAAAGAGTAAAACAATTTTAAGATATATATAAAGATAAAATGTCTTATGATTGTAAGTCTTTCTTAAGTGATAGATAGTATTTACATTGGCTAGTAATCTTAGCTACCTAGTTAATCAGTTATTAAAATGATGAATATTTATTGTACTTACAAAAGAATAGTGATGTATCAAGTCTCTTAAATCTCGTAGCAGTTTTTGAAATAAGTGCATCATCTAAGAATCATACCTTTCTTGATTTATACTATTTTCATGTCATCTTCACTGCACCTCTCACTCAGAAACATGTGTTTACTATTCTATATAGTATCCATATATATTTCCATCATCTATCTCAAAAGTTATAATTAAAACATCTCTCCAATGTAAAATGTCTCCGGATTATATTTCACTTCCCAATAAGACATAATAATTATTGACTTCTATAAATATATACATGAACAAAGTGTATAGTTACAATTGGAACACTCACTAAATAAATAACTAATTGAAAATCATATAATTAGCTTTCTGAAACATACCTAGACTCTTTTAGAAAGAGGTCTTCTTAAACTTTTGAACAATAAATGGTTAGTTCTTACTTATGTTGGTGTATTTGTAATATCTTTTGTTGAATGAATATTATGGAACCTAATAAGGAATGGATGCAACTTCTTCAAGATAGACTTGATAATGCTTACACCATTGGGGTGGAGAAATTATTGAATTATTCTTTTACAACATTGGGAGAAACACAAGAAATACGTTGTCCATGTGTTAGATGTTGTAATGCATCTTCCAAAACTCGTGAGATGGTTAGGTCACATCTATTAGTGTATGGAATAATTCAGATTTATACTTTTTGGTATCATCAAAGGGAGAGGTTAGGTGAGCTAGAGTCAGATTCTAAATTTGTTAAGGACAATGACATCGAAAATGATGATGAGGAGGATAAAATGCATGAGCTCTTAAGGGACTTACACCCTGATTTTAGTGAAAATAATATGAACACTAACAATGATGATTTTTTTGAGGCAGAACCAAATCCTGAAGCAAAACGATTCTACGACCTATTAAATGATTATGAACAACCATTATATGAAGGTTCAAAAGCAACAAAACTTTCTACTTTGATTAAGTTACTTCATATTAAAAGTATTGGCCAATGGAGTAATGTTTCATTCACAATGTTGTTGAAGATGCCAAAGGAAGATTTACTACCTGATGGATCAAGCTTTCCAGATTCATATTACGAGGCAAAGAAGATAATTCAAAATCTTGGACTTTCTTATCAAAATATAGATGCATGTAAGAATAATTGCATGTTATACTAGAAGGATGATAAGATTCTCGAATATTGTAAAGTGTGTGGCACATCTAGATGGAAGGAGAATCAAAGCAACGGGGAAACCCAATCTAAACGTGGTAAAAAAAAATACCATGCATGATTTTACGTTATTTTCCTCTAAAGCCACGACTTTAGAGATTGTTTATGTCCTCAAAAACATCTTCTTTGATGAGATGACATCATGATGAAAGAGTTGATGATGGAATAATGAGGCACCCAACTAATTTAGTTGCATGGAAGACACTTGATGAACTTCATCCATATTTTGCTACTGAGCCTCAGAATGTTCAACTTGGAGTTGCTAGTGATGGTTTTCAACAATTTTAAAATTCGAAAACTCCATATAGCATTTGGCCTGTGGTACTTATTCCTTATAATTTACCACCTTGATTATGCATGAAGCAAGAAAATTTTATTTTATCGATCCTTATTCCTTGTCATGAAAGTCCCAGGTTGGCAATTGATGTTTACCTCCAACCTTTGATAGATGAATTAAAGGAACTATGGGAAACTGGAGTTGAGACCTTTGATGTGTCAGCTAAACAAAATTTATGCTACATGCAGCTTTGTTATGGACCACTAATGATTTTCCAGCATATGCAAATTTGTCAGGATGGAGTACCAAAGGAAAATTGGCTTGCCCATGTTGCAATAAAGAAACTCTTTCAATTAGGTTAGAAAATGGTCAAAACCAGTCTTATATGTATCATAGACTCTTTCTTCCTCTTAATCACAAATGGAGGAAAGATAAAGATTCCTTTGATGGCACAAATGAGAAAATATTACAGCAAAAAATGTTATCCGATAATGATATACTTGATCAAGTAGGTTAATTAGAAATCCCAAAACCTTCACATCAATAACCCCAGAAATAACATCCCCATAATCATGTTGAAACCCTTGTAAGGGAGAAATTGTACATTTTTTTCCAAGCCTAGACACTACCATACCAATCCTATTCAAAATAATAAAATTTTTTCAAGAAGTACTAATTCAAGATGCTTATCTTCATTATCAGAAACTAAAGCTTTTACTCCTACAAACTTAAATATCTCATTTTAAGCTTAAGAATCTAAGATAATTTCTTTGAATTTTCAATAAATAAAGAGTGTTTCTTGACATTAGTACTTACCTTACTACCCATCCTCAAATACCAAGGCTCAGCCACCTCACAATATAGTGTAACTTCCAAGGAGTGATACCTTTGTTTGTAAAAGGAGTGAATCCCATCCAATTTCAAGTTTCCTCACCCCATTAGTACAACACCTTTCCAATCCAGTCACGTGAGTCCTTTCTTTAAAGTTATATTATCAAATCTTTTCAGGATCTCTCGTGTTTTTGAAAATATAGTGTAACTTTTAAGGAATGATGCTATTGTTTAGAAATTAGTTCAACCAAACGAGTGAATCACAATTCCACTCCAATGAATAGATTCCAGTCTTAAAAGAAGTATATTCTGTAAAGTTGGTCTCTATTCCTCGTGGCATGGCTTAATCTATACAAATGCAACCTTTATTTATAAGTCATGGCATAATTCTACCTTTATGTTCCTTTTCAATTGTAATGCCATTTTAAAGATGCTTTTATGATCATTTATGTTTTTATTAACTTAAAAGCAATAAATTTTAGAAGTTATAAATGTGATGTAGTTTGGCTAATGCCTTTGGAATTTACAAATATAGTAAAGAGTTTATGTCACGACCCGGGGGTACCCCCTAGATGTGACACGGCGTACAAGACTCCGCGAAGTGATTAGTACGAGATTTGGACTCATTTAGGGTTTTGTTTATATAGATTTAGTGTCCTCAAATGCTTATTTTATGCCAATAACTGATGTTAAATCCTTGATTTTCAGGAATATGGATTGAGGAACAAAGCAAGGACACTAACAGGCAAACAGGAACAAAACAGGCTGAAGAAATGAAAATAGGCGAGCATGAGGATCGTCAAGACTACTCGGTGTGTCACCAAGTGGCTCATCAGACCGCCTATAGTTCTAGTGTGACAAGCCCTGAATGAAAAAACCAAGTTGGCAATGAAACTGAACAGTCGGCGAATTGTCGAGTGATTCCGTGAAGCCAAGATAGATCGCCCAAAGTTACAGACATTAAGGATGCTGAATGCCAAGGCAGAAGGGCGATAGAAGAGACCAATGGGCTGCTCACCGAGTGGTTCGGTGATCCCGAGTTACTTTACCAAATGTACTTCGTAGATTATTTTCAGCGACTATAAATACGTTTTTTAACATTTAGATTAGGAAAAAAAAGAATCTTTAGAAGAAATTATTTTTAAGTTTTGAGTATCTAGAGATAGATTAGCTTTGAGGGATTGAAAAAATTATCTTTTGAGAAATTGGAAGTGAGTCTTCAATATTCATCAAATTAGACCATTGTAAAGATGAAATCACTCTTACCCAGTTGATGGATAATAAAGTTGGTAATGGTTTTTACCTTTATATGATGTCTAGCTAAAACACCAATTCTTGGGGAGTGATTGTGTGATTATGGGCTGATTTAGCTTATGGATATTGCTAATTGTTAGTTTAAATGCTATTTAAAAGTGAGTTTAGTCATTACTTGTTGTTTAACCTGAAAATTGTAGTTGCAAATGTAGTTCTTCCTTTGTATTCTTGGCTTGCTTGAGAGAGAGGTTTTAGAACTAAAGTTTTTGGTTGATAGTTTGTGGGTATTGGGTTGACCTGGGTTTAACTCGTGAGAGTGAATCCTAAACCCAGTCCCACACATTCAGCTCGAGAGAGTGAATCCTAAACCAAATCCCACACATTCAGCTCGAGAGAGTGAATGGATTAAGGTGTGGGCTGCTCTTATTTTGCATGCTTGTTGATGTTCGAGAGAAATCACTTGATTCAGAGTAAATTGTTCCAGAGAAAATTACATCCCTTATAGCCTAGCCTACTCACTAATATCTAGTTATTTACTAATAGTTGCAATTTCCCATATTTCTATATTAACCTATAATCTATCACATCTCAAGAATCCATCTCATTATTGTTAATTCATATTGTTTGTGATTGTTTGTAGTTGATAATCAAAACTAAAACCTCTATTTGACATTCATGTCACCCCTTGATTTGAATAATATCTTTATTCGATAATTTTTATTCCTATGACTGATTTGATCACATTTATACTTCCTAATTGAATCTGAAACATGTACCGCTCCCTGTGGCATTTGACCCCAACTCATTTGGTTGAGTTTTATACTGATTTACGTTCGTTGAACACCTAGAATTGGATGAGGTGTTCTTCAAACGTAAAATCATAATGGTGCCGCTGCCGGGGAGTGGTGTTGTTTGAAATCAAAATCAGTGCTGGGCCTGCTTTGAAATCGTAAAGTTGTGACAGTTTGCCTATTTTAGATTTGAAATCATGCCTAAAATGCTTATATTGTTGATTTCCCGAGTTTATTGCTTTAAAATTGATCATAAATTTGTGGGTTGCATTAAATTGTTGTTGGGTCTAGTCGGGAGAAGTCTGAGTAACCCCAATAATGCCAAATGACGTACTTTTCCCAATGATGGAGGATTCGACGTCATTCTTAAGGGTAAAAGTTGTCAAATGGACAATTTTGGCCAAACCGGGGGAAGTGTGAGTACCCCAGTGGCATGGGTCATATGGGTATGAGTTTAATTGAATGAGTGTGTGGTTTGATATTATTTTCGGGGGCTGTGGGCTAGCTTTTGGGAAACGGGGTCGAAATTCGGCGAGCTGTGTCAAGCTTGCCGAACCACTCGGTAGTTCACCAATGTCCTTCTTGATCACCCTTAATTTCGTGTTTTGGTTGAGTTTGAGTTTGCAACTTTCGGCGAGAAGCCTGAGCTCACCGAGTTCACTCAGCGACTCACTAAAAGTCTCCCTTGATCGCCATTCATGCGCCCCTAACCCCTAAAAATAGTGTAACTTTCAGCGGGCTAGTCTGAGCTCGCCGAATGGTGTCGACAATTCGCCGAATGTTGTCGATGATTCACTGAAGGTCCTTGCCCATCGCCGACCTATATTTTTTCTAGGAAATTTTTGAGTCATTCCTTTCGGCGAGCCTGATCTGGCTTGCCAAAGTGACTCGGTGACTCGCCGAACGGTTCGGCGAGTCTTTTTGCAACCTATTTTTTTGTATTTTCCTTGGATTAACTCTAACTCTTTTTGGCATATAATGAAGATATTGCTAAGACCAACTTGGACAATAGTGGTATGCCGCCCTGCAAATGAGCATGGGCTATAGTGATTAATAAGGGAGAAGCTGCTCCTCTCCTTCTACAAAGGGGAAGAAGGCACCTCTTAATGGAGGCAAGGGCAAGGGTAAAGCGCTCGTATATGAGTTACCAGAGCAAAATTTCGGCAGCGAGGGGGAGTCTATGATTCTCAGGTCTTATTCTCCGAGCCTGATGATGACCAACCACTGAAGTCCCGACAAGCAGAGATTCGTGGACGGTCTCGTCACAATTCATCTAGTATCCTGGAGTCTCCCCTTGTCACTGACTCCATGCAACCTCCAGCACAGACGGTGGTTCCAGCACCACCAGTTCAGGGTCCTCGATGATAAAAGAAATAAAGGAATGGTGATCAAATCCTCGATGCTATGAGGACTCACCAAATCTTCACTTGCTTGTTCTACTAAGATCCTAGCCACAAGGATGGAACTCAATGTTGTCAGACCCTACATTTGATAAAAATGTAGGCAAGAGTATGCGTTAGTACAATAATGTACTAAATATGATGGCTATCATAGATCATCAACATAAGCATAACATATGCATAAGAGATAACAATATAGTCATATACCATAATCATAAGAGACATCAACATAACATAAGAGAACCACTTCATAAGGACCCTCAAAGCTTGCTTGTTCAATGTATGGATAAGACCCCATAAATATCACCCATGCTAAGCAAACCCCTTTAGATCCTCATTCATATTTATTATCCTTTGATTTCAGCCTTAGCTTAATTATCCTAGGCAACGGAACATTCACCTTTAGTCAAACATATCAAGGAAGGCAACAATATAAACAATCCAAGCTAAGTATACATCATACAAGTAAACCTCATATCAAAACATACTTACTATACTTCCTTGGAGTAATCTTGTTTCATCATAAACATGCTACCTTGATTAGGGATTAGTCCCTCGTATTCATACTATTCATGGAAGAGTACTTCTTTAATAGTTCAAGACAAATCATGACTAATGAATGGTCACGATTTACCAATTCAAGGCTACCAAGGAAAATCACTTTACAATGCTAGACCAAGCTACCATGTAAAGCACCTTACTATGCAAATCCAAGCTAATCAAGGAAGAGTACTATTGCTCAATCCAAGATACCATGAATGATGTGGCCTCACCAAGTCAAGCAATCATGCAAAGCATAATTTTGTGCTTAGTTCATGCTCCATAGGAAGGGTACGATTTCTCAATCCAAGGATGTCCATGAGTTATATAAACTCAAGCTACCATGAAATGATGTGGCCTCACCAAGTCAAGCGGCAATGCAAAGCATTCTGTTGTGCTTAGCTCAAGCTACATTGAAAGGGTACAATTGCTCAATCCAAGGCTGTCCATGAGTTCTATTAACTCAAGCTACCAGGCTTGGTCTTGTCTTACTGAGTCAAGCTATTCATAAAGGGATCATATATCACTACATGAAGCTATCATAGTTCATACATTCTTTGATTCATTATAGGTGAGTAAGACTTTCAACCTAGAATCATTTTAATTTCTATGTGAGAAAACCTTTCACATTATACATACATACATACATAGGGTAGATCATATGGGTGAACCTTCCACAACAATCCTATCTACAATTCAACATTCATTATATAGCCCCCCAATCTCAAGTGCTTCTAATAATGGTTCATCATGCATACATTAGCCCCAATCAATTCATGTCTATTTACTTAATTCTCAAGAGGTTTACAATATATTTCATCAATTCCAAAAGATTACATCTAAATTTCCAATTTCTCCTTTCATGGCATAAACCCAACTATATCAAATTCCCCTTAGAATCATAGGTTAAGCGTGAATACATGTATAATCATACTAAAACATGAAATTCTATCATAAAAGAACATAAACAATCACAAACGTTCATAATCTACTCTATTGGATCATAACCAATAACATTAGAAGAAGCCCTAATTTGACTTGGGGAATTCTTCTTCTAAATTGGGGAGAAAATGGGGCTTCATGGATGAAAGGAGTCCATGAATGAATAAACCATCATATATTGATTACACAGCCTACCAAGCTTGAATTAATGGAGACTAGACTTGACCTAGCTAGAATGAGAAAAATCAAGAAAACCTTTATTGAGATTCTTGAATTAGTTTCTTGAAATCTCTATGACCAAGAATTATGATTTTCATTAGTGATTCATAATTATATGGAGGAATTTGAGTTGGAAAGAAGGAATTCTTTGAGAAGAACTTACCTCGAAGAAGAATCTTGCAAAAGATGAAAAAAATCTTGAAATTGATGGAAAAAATCTTGAAAAAGATTGAATGGATCTTGAATGGAGTCTTCTACTTTGATTTTTCCTTAGGGTTTTGTCTTAGGGTTTGAGAGAAAAGAGAATGATGGATTAAAAGATGAAAATAGGATTGTTTAGGGCTTTATAGGATTGTTTAGGGCTTTATAGGATTTGAGAAATCCATTTTAAGGTTTTCCTAGTGTTATGAGGAGAAGAAAATTACCTTCTTTAAAACTTTCCCGCGGCTAAAACGGTACTGCACTACACCTGTTACTAAAATGGTCATAACTTTTTACTCAAAAATTGGATTGATGTGAAATTGGTGGCGTTGGAAAGATATTCAAATACCTTTAATTGTATAGGTTATGGGACACGCATTTCTTTATATTCTAAGAGATATGGTCTTTTTCAGTTGACCTTAGTAAAATCTTATGTCAAAACTTAATCGGTAAGAAAACTTTCAACTCTACTTTGTGCTAGGAGTTTCTAGTGACCTTAATTGATATCCAAAATCATTCCCACACAAAAGAATTTACCTTAACACCTAAGAAAATTAAGAGTCACTCAGTACGACCTTAGACGCAATTCAAGAATGGTTTGGTCTTTACTTAGAAATTTTTGGGTTGTTACTATTGAAATGGGCAGGAGTTGTAAACATCCAGAAACAGTTTTGGAGGCCTATCTGTTAGTGTATTTCCTGACCATCTGATCTGATTGAAATAGTGCTTGCTTTGAGAACAAAAAGTATCATAATTCTAGAGTAAAGAACCTTTGTCTACACATTAAGGCGTCGCGGGGCTGGAAAGGGAAGGAGGAAAAATAAGAAGTTTCTTTCAATGACGAGAAGAAAGTGGTGAGTTGAAATTTTAGGTAAATGACGAGGAAGTTACTTTCAATATGTGTAAATCGATGAAGAAACTAAGTGACATCCAAATGGTATCGGTCATTGACGTGTTAGATGAAGCGGTTCCTAGTGTGGGTAAAGTTTCTTGTGTGGGTGAGTCTTTATCCCCGTTCTTTTGAATTACTATGGTGAAGAAATTCAAGATTATGATGAGGTCGTGGAAGCTCTATCGGGTTCGGCTTCTTATTCTAAGAATCCCTTAAAGCTTGATATTGATTTGAATAATCGGGAAATTCCTCCCGCGAAGCCATCCATTGAAGAACTGCCAAAGCTCGAGCTAAAGGTACGTCCACCTCACCTTTATTTTGTGTTCTTGGGAGGTAACAAACCCTTTTCCCGTAATTATTGTCGTGGATTTGCTTGAATGGAAAGTACAAGTGCTTATTAGTCTGTTGAAAAGATATATGAAGGCCATTGGATGGACGATTGCCGATATTATAAGAGTTCCTCCATGTATTTGTACCCATGAAATTCAATTGGATAGTGAATGCAAGCCAAGTGTTTAGAATCAAAGGAGGTTAAATCCCCCAATGGAAGAAATTGTGATGAAAGAGATCATCAAGTGGCTCGATGCGAGAGTTGTCTACCCATTGCAGATAGTAAGTGGGTGAGCCCCATGCAATGTGTTCCAAAGAAGGGTGGTATAACCGTGGTCCAAATGAAAAAGGTGAACTTGTGCCAATGCAACTGGTTACCGGTTGGCGTGTATGTATGGATTATAGGAAGTTGAATGCACGGACCGAGAAGGATCATTTTCCAATGTCCTTTATGGATCAGATGCTTGATAGACTTGTGGGACGTGGTTGGTAGTTCTTCTTGGATGGTTATTGCGGTTATAATCAAATCTCAATTGCATAGGAAGATCAATAAAAGATGACTTTCACATGTTCATATGGGACATTTTCATTCAAAAGAATCCCCTTTGTATTGTGTAATGCACCGATGAAGTTTCAAGGATGTATGCTCTATATTATTGCCAATATGGTAGAGGATTTGATGGAGGTCTTCATGGATGATTTTTGGTTGTGGGGAACACATTTGAAGCATGCCTTGAGCACCTTGGTATATTCTTGCAAAGATGTGTTGAAACAAACTTTGTGCTAAATTGAGAGAAATATAACTTCATAGTCAAGGAAGGTATTGCGTTGGGGCACAAAATCTCGGGAAATGGCATACAAGTTTATCAAGCTAAAGTTGAAGTTATTGCCAAGTTACCTCCTCTTATCTCGATTAAATGTGTTAGAAGTGTCTTGAGTCATGCAGGTTTCTATCGATTGTTCATAAAGATTTCTCTAAGGTGGCTCACCCTTTTTGAAAGCTACTTGAAAAAGAAAGTGTGTTTGAGTTTGATGAAGCTTGTGTCAAGGCATTTTGGTGCTACAAAAGAGAACCTCCTTTCAGCTCCTATCACTATTTCTCCAGACTGGAGTGTTCAATTTAAGCTGATGTGCTATACAAGCGGTGTAGCTTTCCGGCTGTGCTTGGCCAACAAAAAGGAAACTTTTCTCACCCAGTCTACTATGCAAGAAAGACATTGAATGTAGCTCAAAAGAACTATGCCGTAACCAAGGAATAGTTATTGGTCGTGGTGTATGCTTCTAAAAAGTTTCGAGCTTATCTTTTGTGGACCAAAGTAGTGGTGTACACCGACCATGCAACGATCCTTAATTGATGGCTAAGAAAGATGCAGTGCCAAGATTGATTCGATGGGTGTTATTGTTGCAAGAATTTGACTTTGAGGTCAAAGATAAAAAATGGTGTGTGAACCAATGGGCAAATCACTTGTCAAGGCTTAAAATGAATGTTGTTGTTTTCGGTGAGAAAGATATTGAAGAAGACTTTTCTGATGAGTCGTTGATGGTTGTATCAAATGGTACTCCACCTTGGTATGAGGATTTTTGCAAAATTATATGTTGTGTGGAATTCTTCACGATTGGCTGAATTTTAACAAACGAAAAAGGTTTATTTTCGATGTGAAAAAGTACTTTTTTGGGATGAACCTTACCTATTTAAAGAGTGTGCGGACCACATAATTAGAAGGTGTGTGTTGGAAGTTGTGATATATGTGATTCTTGATGCTTGCCATGCATCACTGGTTGGTGGACACCGTAGTGGACTATGTACAACTACTAAGGTACTTCAAAGTGGTTATTATTGGCACACGTTTTACCAAGATGCACATTCTCTTATTTAGAAGTTTGTTTAATTCTAAAAGCAAGGAGTGTCGTGAAGGCATGTATTACCTTTAAATCATATTCTGGAGGTAGAGTTGTTCGATGTTTGGGGAATTGACTCTATGGGGCCTTTTGTGAGTTCGTATGGGAACAAGTACATTCTAGTGGCTATTGACTATGTTTCTAAATAGGTAGAGGTTGTGGCATTACCTAATAAATAAAGGAGAAGTGTTGTGCAATTCCTCAAACCCCTAAGTAGGACATAGTCCTTAAGGTTTAGGCCATACAGTTTAGTGTTTTTTTAGGGTATAGAATTTAGGTCCTAAGGTATAGGGTATAGTGTTTAGATCCTACAATTTATGGTTTTTAAGGATTTTTTTTAGGGTTTTTGGGGTTTTTTAGGATCTATAGTTTGGTGTTTTTTAGGTTTGGGGTTCTTCTTAGCATTTAGGGCTTTCGGTTTTTAAGGTTTAGAAGTTTTTAAGGTTTTCATTAGTGTGCTTTTAGGGTATTTAAGATTAAATTTTTAGGGGTTTTAGGGGATTTTAGTATTTTGTAGGGATTAGGGTTTCTTAGGGTTTTTTAGTATTTTTTAGTGCTTAGGGTTTAACTTTTAGGCCCTAAGGCTTAGGGTTTACGATTTAGGGTGTGGGCTTTAAGCCCAAAGATTTAGGGTTTAGGGTATAGTCCATAAGGTTAAGGCCCTACAATTTAGGGTGTTTTTAGGGATTAGTAGTTAGGTCTCAAGGTGTAGGGTATAGAGTTTAGATCCTACAAATGAGGGGTTTTACGGTTTTTAAGGGTGTTTTTAGAGTTTAAAGTATCGGGGTATTTCAGTTTATTTTTTTAGCTTTAGGGGTTTTGTAAGTTTTTTAGAGGTTAGGGTTTCTTATGGGTTTTTAGACTTTTATTTAGGGTTTAGTGTTTCTTAGGGCTTAGGGTTTAGTGTTTCTTAGGGCTTAGGGTTTAGGGTTTCTTCGAGTTTAGGGTTTATGCGCTAATGCTTAGGGTATATGATTTAGGGTTTACGCCTTAAGGTTTAGTAGGTACACTCTAAGGTTTAGGGTTTAGGGTATAGTCTTAAAGGTTTAGATCCTAGGGTTAAGGGGTTTTTAGTGTTTAGGATTTAGACCCTAAGTTTTAGGGTATAGACTTTAGATCCAACAGTATTGGGGTTTTTAGGATTGTTAGGGTTAAATAGGTGTTTAGAGTTTAAAGTGTAGGGATTTTTGGTTTTAGGGTTTTTAGGATTTTGAGTTTAGGGGTTTGGGATATTCAGGTTTAGGGGTTTTTAAGGTTTTCTTTAGGTTTTTTAGGATTTTTTAGGTTTAGGATTTTTCAGAATTTTTTAAAGGATTTTTAGTGTATTTAGGGTTTTTTAGGGTTTCTTAGCGTTTTTATGGTGTTTTTAGGGTTTCATAGAGGTTTTAAGGTGTTTTTAGTGTTTAGGGTTTCTTGGGGGTTTTTATGATTTTTAAGGGTTTTTTAGGGTTTAAATTTTCTTAGGGCTTAGTGTTTAGGGTTTAGATTCAGATCCTAAGGTTTAGGGTTTTTGATTTAGTGTTTACGGTTTAAGCCCTACGGTTTAGGATTAAGGATATAGACCTTAAGGTTTAGGCCCTACGATTTAGGGTTTTTTTTAGTGTTTAGGTTTTTTTTTTATGTTTTAGGATTTGGGCCTTCAAGTTTAGCGTATAAAGTTTAGATCCTACATTTTAGGATATTTTAGGGTTTAAAGTTTAGGGATTATTAGGTTTAGGTTTTTTAGGGTTTCGGTTTTAAGGCTTTGTGTTCTTTAGGTTTAGGTGTTTTTAAGGTTTTCTTTTGGGTATTTTTAGGGTTTTTTTTCATGTTTAGGGGTTTTAGGGTTTTAAGGATTTTTTTTTTCTTTTTTTAGTTTTTTTAAGGGTTTAGGGTTTCTTTGGGTGTTAAAGGTTTTTTAGGGTTTAGGGTTTCTTAGGGTTTTTTAGGATTAAGGGTTTCTTAGGGTTTTTTAGGATAAAAGGTTTCTTAGGGCTTAAGGTTAAGAGTTTAGATTTTAGGCCCTAAGGTTAAGGGTTTATGATTAAGGATCTAGGGTTTAAGCCCTAAGGTTTAGGGTTTAGGTTATAGTCTTTAAGGTTTAGGCCCTACGGTTTAAGGATTTTTAAAGGTATAGAGTTTAGCTCCTACGATTTAGGTTTTTTTTGGGTTTAGGGTTTAGGAGTCTTTAAGGTTTTCCAATTGTTTTAGGAGATTTTGTAGGGTTTAGGTTTTTCTTTATTTTAACGACCCTTGGAGGGGTCAGGGCTTAGTAACACCCAAGGCCTTATCATCGATAAAAACACAAAATACAAGGAGGGGGACTTAAACCTTACGTACATCCTATGGTAATTCCATAGTTGGTAGCCTACTAAGGTTCTTCAACTCTTCCCCTTACTAGAAATGAAACCTATCATCTAAGCACCTATCTGAGAGGACTCCTCTCAATACCAAGATTCTAGGGAAGCATAAATGTGGGAGATTCTCCCTTTACAATTAAAAGAAAAATTTCTTCATTAAAGCTATAACTTAAACAAGAGACAACCAATGGGAAGATGATTAGGGGATAACAAAAAGAAACCTGTGGGAGCTTGGGATCCATCATAGGCCTAATAGGATATACTACTCAAGGAGGTTCTTTAATCCTCTTCATATTTCTTTTTCTGAAGTATGTCATACATGCCTTGTCAAGTTGAAGATATGTTGTTGCTTCCTTTGGGAGCTGCTGGATGCTGAAGTAAACGTGAGGGCTGGTGATTTAGTGACTATGCTTGGAGAGGGAATCTTCCACAATGTTGGTTTCTCTGAGAGTGTGTATACATTTAAAATGAGGGATATGAGTGATGAGGTTGTGAAGCTTCTGCATTTGGGATGTAACTTTCCATGGAGGGGTTGATTTGACCATCAGCCAGTCGACTAGCAGCTGGGAATCAACTTCCTGGATCACCTTGTGATTATTGAGTTGAGCTCACCATGCTATGTCAAAAACAACAACCTCTACCTCTTCTTGGATATTGGTACCACCCCTCAAGGGAACTGTATAAGCAAAGATCAATTCCCCATTGGGGCTGCTGAGAATACCCCAACCCATATTCTGCCCGGATTTCTTAGTGCAGTTCCATCAGTGTTGAGTTTTACCCACCTATAAGGAGGTTTAATCCATTGGATAAGTGTAATTTAGTGTCGTGAGCACATTTCTCAATGAGGAGTACAAGTTTCTTCTAGCTTGAAGGTCAAGTGATGTAAGGAAGAAAAAGTGTGGAGCATCTTGAAAGTATCCTTAAACACTGAAAACTTGACCCTAGCAATATTGGATTATTTGCCCCCATACTTTCTTGCACACCTATTCATCCACAAGTTCCAGCAAATAAAGATGGGACTGAATTGGAGAATAAGTTTATGTGCCTCATTTTTGTAGTTAGTATTCCACCATCTCATGACCAGGTATTTAAGTTGAATAAAATCAGTTTGGATGCCCAGGGAATCAACAAAGAATTTCCAGAAAGTTTTGGCAAACATTCCAGAATTAAAGATATGATCAATGGTATCCACTCCTGGAGAATGACAACATAAACAGTTTACAGGTTCAATTCCAAAGATGGAGAGTTTTTCATTTGTAGGAAGCTTGCCTCTGAATGCCCTCCATAGTAGAAAATAACGTTTGAAGGAGATGTTTCTATGCCATATGTTGGTGTCAACTTTGGTCTTTGTTCTTTTTTCTCTGATGGAATTTCAAGCAGAGGAACTGGTGGACTTACCATTGATGTTGAGGCTCCACACTGGATGGTCTGGAATACCTTGCTGATGAGTCCATAATTTGGACTCATTTAGGGCTATATTTTGAAAGAATTAGTATTCTCAAATGCATATTTTGTCTCAATATCTAATAGAAATCCTTAAGATTCGGGATTTGGAGTTTGAGGCAAAGCATGGACACTAATTTGCAAGAAGAAACAAGGCGACTGAAAAGAACGAAGAAATGAAGGCCTAAAGATCGTCGAGCCCAGTTTGCGAGTCGCCGATCGGCCTGGAGATCGCCTTTTATTCTAGTGCGCTGGGCACTGAAGGAACAGGTCAAGTTGGCGATGAAATAGAGTAGTCGACGTGTCGCCAAACAGTTCCGTGAAGAAGTACCATATCGCCCAACGACTCAAAATGCGAAGAGGCTAAAGGCTAAAGCAAGAAGGCGATAAAATCGACCAAATGGCAGATCGCCGAATGTATCGACGATCCCGACTAACTTCACCGAAGGGTCTATCACAACACATTTTCAAACACTATAAATACTGGTTTAAATTTCTAGCACAGTATCATATGATTATTATTATTAGAAATTTTTACAGTTTTTTAGAGAGATTAAGTTTTAGAGGGTTTTAGAAGACTTTGTTCTAAGACCTTGAAGATTCAAAGGGTTTCAACTCCAAGAAATTGGAGTAGGGTCTCAACGATTTTTCACTCTTGATATGTTTTTAGACTTAATCTTTCATACCCAGTTGATAGAAACTGATATTGGTATAAATTTTTATACTTTTACATGTCTAGCTAAAACCCCAATTCTTGGGGTGTGATTTGGTGATATGGGTTAGATTATCTGTTGGGTCTTGCTTTTTGATGGTTTATTTGTTGTTTAGATGTGATTTGATTTAGTAGTTGTGGTGGAACTTAATGAAATTATAGTTGCAAATACGATTTCACCTTTGTGTTTTCGGCTTGCTCGAGAGGGAGGTCGTAAAACTATGACTACTAAATTGATGGCCGGTTGGATTGGGTCGACATGAGGTTTAGCTCGAGAGAGTGAACCGTAGTCCTTCTTCCACACACTCAGCTTGAGAGAGTGAGTGGGCTAAGGTGGAGGCTGTTATTCATGCGATAACTCGGTGTTCGAGAAAAACCGAGTGGATTCGGGGTAAGTTGCTCGAGAGAGAATTTACCCCCACTATAGTCTAGCCTAGTCACAAATATTCAACTTATTTATTATCAAAAGCATGTACCCAATAGTTTAGTTTATCCCGTATTCTTATCATATCCCAAGAATCCCCTCTCCTTGATTAGTAATCTTTATATTTTCATTGATTTTTGTTTACTTGTGACAAACCTCCATTGTTAATTGACACTCTTGTGTCACCCCTTAGATTTAACATGTTCTTATTGAATAATGTTATTAGCTATGAAATGTTAGGACTAAGTTTTTTTTTTAATTAATTCTCAAAGACACTCCTTGGGACTCGACCCCAACCCTTGGTTGGGTTGCTTTACTATTGTACGATCGTAGACACTTGCATTCGGAGTTGTGTCTTGATTATGCAAACATCATATGTCGCCGTTGCCGGGGAGTGGTGTTAGTTGAGAATTTTTATTTAAGTTGAATTTTGTTCTTGTTAATTATCGTTGAACTTACTTAATTTTTAGTTTTGGTTTTTGTGTTGTTGTTTTGAACAGAAAAATTGGGCATATCTGCTAGCAATGGTGACCCAATACACCACCCTCCTCTGAAAATGATTATGCTAAGGGATAACATCCTAAGATTTTGTAAATTGGAGGGAGAATCAGTTTATGAGTTGTGGCAAAGGTTTAAGGCTCTCTTGCAGCAGTGCCCGATTCATGGAATTCCATATAAGATGCTTCTGGAATGTCTCTACCTAGAGCTGGAAGAGGGGTTGCTTTATGAATGTGAGGAAAACCCCACTAATGGAACTTAGGTGGGGACTTGTGTCGTGCCATGATGTTAACTAAGGCGCTGCTTGGGAAGCAACCCAAGCCCCTAACTGCTTGGGAAATAATGGTGTGTTGTTTGTGTAGGTCGAAGAGGGAAAGTTGTTGAAAAGTGCAGATTGGCGAGCAAAAGGTCCAGTCGGCGCATCGCCGAAGAGGTCGGTGACCCTGACCCAGACCGCCGATGGACTCAAGAGAATTTTACATTGGAGTCTATAAAAGTCGGCGAGCCCAGGAAATTATTGGCGAATCGCTGACCAGGTCAGCTATCCCGATCTTATCCGCCATTTAGACCCCCACATTAACTGAGGATCCTGTAACATTTGGCGAGGTAAGTGACCACTTGGCGTCTCACCGAGTAGGTCGGCGAGCACGGCTAATATCGCCGAATGGGTGGGAACTGGATGGTTTCTTAAAAGGACAAAGGTTTAAACCTTTAAACTCTTCACTTTTTATCACTTTCAATTGTCACAAACTCACACCCGCACCTCAGTTTCTATATTTTTGCAATTTTAAAGTATTTTAGTCGTTGATTTGTGTTTGAAGTGGATTACATTGCCGTCTAGCATTTCAAAAGTATTTTAATCGGCATCTAAGGTTGGTTTTCCAAACCCCAAATTTATTTTAAGCAATTTTATACTCATTTGCAATGATCTTATCTAAGTGATGTGTTCTGGGCCTCTCTGATCTTAATTGTTTTTGCTTATGCCTGTGAAAATCTTGCCCGTAGTGTTTATATTGTTAACATCCCGTATTTTTGTGCCTTAAAAATCTTGTTGGGTAGTGCTTGCATGTTGTTGAGTCTATCAGGGAGAAGTCTGAGTATCCATAAGATATGGTAAAGACCAATATTGTGATGCCACCTCGGAAAAGAGCACGTGATATCACAATAAATGAAAGGGGGGGGGGTCAATTCCTCCCAAGAAGGGAAGACAAGAACCTCCACCTGGAAATAAAGGCAAGGGAAAGAGGCCCACATATGACAAGAAGATCACTATCAAAGATCCTAATGTTCCTTCGTGGGCCCAGGGATTCTATGCAGCTGTGCAGGACTTTTTGGCGGATACACCCTTGGCAGCTCCTAGTGGGTCTGGTACTGTTGTTTCTTCTGAGGCGACTACGGGTATTGAGACCCAGGACCAGAGTGATGCACCGGGCACTGATGCCCATACAAATAGAGCGACTTTGTAGACAGGACCCCCTCTTTACCTCCCTCTCTATCTTACTTTATTTCACTTTTGGATATTTTTGTTTGCATTTGAGGACAAATGTTTTATTTGTGGTGGGGTGAGGCCCACCTTTTGTGATTTTGTGACTCTTTGGTTTTGTTTATATAGTGGGTTGTGAGCTGAAATTGTGTTTTATACACTGCATTTTGTGGAGTTTTAAGC
The DNA here is from genome assembly GCF_019186545.1 of Solanum stenotomum. Classification (NCBI taxonomy): domain Eukaryota; kingdom Viridiplantae; phylum Streptophyta; class Magnoliopsida; order Solanales; family Solanaceae; genus Solanum; species Solanum stenotomum. The sequence goes on from NC_064286.1 coordinate 17,921,915, forward strand.
TTTTGGTTCCGTATTTTATATTGCGAAATGATTTTGACCATTCCAAAAAATTTTGCCACCCCTTCTGTGTTGAATGTCGATGCTCTTTCACAAATTTGAGCATCGGTTTCGATCAATACCGATGACTTAAATAGTGCTCTTAATCGAACAAACATGAATGTACGGCTACGATGAGGCCAAATGAAGTTATATAGACAATATGTGAATTCTTTGCATCTCGTTGTGACTAGCCAATTATTAAACATTGTCTCTTGTGATGATCATTGCACACTAGTGAAAGTGTGCAATCTTGTTTGACTTTAGTGTCGATGCCTTGTGTAATGAGCTTACTGTGATCCATGCATGATAATACCTAGAGTTTTCCCCGTTGGTCCGGTCGACTAAGTAAGGCTATCTTTTGATAATCTTAGGCAACTTCGAAGAGTGTAAGCCAATTTGACATATACCTCTTTTGTGCCCTACCTTGTGAGTGTGTGAACCTCTCTTGAACAACCCTTCAACCTTACCTTTCTTTGGAAGAAACTTGATGACAACATTACCGTTCTTAACCCATTACCCTTAATCCTCGTGAATCGTGGTCGATTGAATATCCAACTTAGGCCAAAAGCCTAAGTTGGGGGTGTGGTGAAAAGAAAAGGGAAAGCCAAAAAAGGCAAGGAAAGTCTCCTTTAACCCATGGTGTTGAGAAAAATTGAACCCCTCTATATAAAAAAAAAGAAGAGAGAAAAAGAAAAAGAATGAAAACAAAAAGTTGTGGAATAAAGTTGAAAAGTATAAAAGAAATGGGGTTCCCAAACAATCCATGGGAAGTGAATAATATGATGACTTATGAGCAATAAAGAAAATGATGAAACTAGAGGAAAAGATGTGTTGTGAGCACCACATTTGATGAGGATAAAACTCACTGAGCCTAAATGACCATACCTTTGCACTCATCCCCATTACAAGCCTTAAAAAAGACCTTTTTGATCTTGAGTAAGCTGAAATAAATGTCGATTGAAAAATACGAGCAAACTTATGGGTTAAATTATGCATTGTGTTCCTCTTTTTGATTGTGAGCGTTGCATTTGATTCCAAAACTTTAAATTGTGAACAATTGTGTGATTTGAAACCTTTCTTTGTGTGAGCGCATTTGAACACTTTGTTGATCTTGAACATGCATTTTAAGCATGTATTGTAAGCATGAGATTCTTTGATAATGGTGAGTCACAACTTGAATCTTGGAATACTCAATTGATCTTTGCATGAATAAATTGAGTATTGTTGTGTGCATTCATGATTGATTCTTGTGTAGAACTGTTTGAGACAACCTTTTTGAACAACGGAACTCGAGTTGCTTGAGGACAAGCAAAAGTTTAAGTTAGGGGTAATGATGAGTTCATAATATGGACTCATTTAGGGCTATATTTTGATAGAATTAGTGTCCTCAAATGCATTTTTTTTCTCAATATCTGATGAAAATCCTTAAGTTTTAGGTATTTGGAGTTTGAGGCAAAGCATGGACACTACTTGGCAAGAATGAACAAGGCGGCTGAAAAGAACGAAGAAATGAAGGCATGAAGATCGGCGAGCCTAGTTGGTGAGTCGCCGATCAGCCTGGAGATCGCCTTTTGTTCCAGTGCGCTGAGCCCTGAAGGAAAAGGTCAAGTTGACGATGAAATGGAGAAGTCGGCGTGTCACCAAATAGTTCTGCGAAGCAGTACCATATTGCCTAACGACTCAAAACGCGGAGAGGCTAAAGCCTAAAGCAGGAAGGCGATGAAATTGACCAAACAGTGGATCGGCTAATGTATCGATGATCCCGACTAACTTCGTTGAAGGGTCCTTCGCAGCACATTTTCAAACACTATAAATACTAGTTTAAATTTCTAGCTTAGTATCATATGATTATTATTATTAGTCTAGCCTAGTCACAAATATTCAACTTATTTATTATCAAAAGCATGTACCCAATAGTTTAGTTTATCCCGTATTCCTATCACATCCCAAGAATGCCCTCTCATTGATTAGTACTCCTTATATTTTCGTCGATTTTTGTTTACCTGTGACAAACCCCCATTGTTAATTGACACTATTGTGTCACCCCTTAGATTTATCATGTTCTTATTCGATAATATTATTAGCTATGACAAGTTAGAACTAAATTTTATTTTCCTATTGATTCTCAAAACCACTCTCTTAGGACTCGACCCCAACCCTTGGTTAGGTTACTTTACTAATGTACGACCATAGACAGTTGTACTGAAAGTTGTGTCTTTATTACGCAAACATCAAAATGGCGCCGCTGCTGAGGAGTAGTGTTAGTTGAGAATTTTTAGTCACATTGAAATTTTTTCTTGTTAAATATAGTTGAACTTATTTAATTTTTAGTTTTGGTTTTTGTGTTGTTGTTTTGAACAGAAAATTAGGCATATCTGCTAGCAATGGGGACCCAATAGACCACCCTCCTCTGAAAATGATGATGCTAAGCGATAACATCCTAAGTTTCTATAAATTGGAGAGTGAGTCAGTTTATGAGTTGTGGCAAAGGTTTAAGGTTCTCTTGCAGCAGTTCCCGATTCATGGAATTCTAGATAAGATGCTTCTGGATTGTCTCTACCTAGAGTTGGAAGAGGGGTTCCCTTAGCAATGTAAGGTAAACCCCACTAATGGAACTTAAGTGGGGACTTGCGTCGTGCCACAATGTTAACTAAGGCGCTGCTTGGGAAGCAACCCAAGACCGCTAGTCGATTTACTTTTGCCTTAAGAAATAAGGTGTGTTGTTTGTGTAGGTCGAAGTGGGAAAGTTGTTGAAAAGTGCAGATTGGCGAGCAAAAGATATAGTCGGCGTATCGCTGAAGAGGTCGGTGACCCCGACCCAGACCGCCGTTATACTCAAGACAATTTTACATTGGAGTTTATAAAAGTCGGCGAGCCCAGGAAATTATTGGCAAATCGCCGACTAGGTCGGCGATCCTGATCTAATCCGCCGTTTGAACCCCCACATGAATTAAGGATACTGTAAAACTCCGCGAGGTAAGTGACCACTTGGCGTGTCACCGAGTAGGTCGGCAAGCAAGACTAATATCACCGAATGGACGAGGGTGGGATGGTTTCTTAAAAGGCCAAAGGTTTAAACTTTTAAACTCTTTACTTTTCCTCACTTTCCATCGTCATAAACTCACACCTGTACCTTAGTTTCAATATTTTTGAAATTTTAAAGTATTTTAATCGTTGATTTGTGTTTGAAGTGTATTACATTATCGCCTTGCATTTCAAAAGTATTTTAATCGGCATCTGAGGTTGGTTTTCCAAACCCCGAATTCTTTTTTAGCAATTTTGTACTCATTTGCAATGATCTTATCTTAGTGAAGTGTGCTGGTACTCTGTGATGTTAATTTTTTTTATGCCTGCGAAAATCTTGCCCGTTGTGTTTATATTGTTGACATCCCGTATTTTTGTGCCTTAAAATCGGTTAAATCTTGTGGGGTTGCTCTTGCATGTTGTTGAGTCTAGCAGGGAGAAGTCTGAGTATCCCGAAGATATGGTAAAGACCAATATCGTCATGCCACCCTAGAAAAGAGCACGGGATGTCACTATAAATGAAAGGGGGGGGGGGTCAAATCCTCCCAAGAAGGGAAGACAAGAACCTCCACCTACAAATAAAGGCAAGGGCAAGAGGCCCACTTCTGACAGGAAGACCACTATCAGAGATCCTAATGTTCTTTCGTGGGCACGGGGATTCTATGCAGCTGTGTAGGCCTTTTTGGCGGATAAACCCTTGGCAGCTCCTAGTGGGTTTGGTACTACTGTTTCTTCTGAGGTGACTCTGGGTACTGAGACCCAGGACCACAATGATGCACCGGGCACTGATTCCCATAAAAATAGAGCGACTGTGTAGACACCCCTCTTTACCTCCCTCTCGGTCTTACATTGTTTCACTTTTGGATATTTTTTGTTGGCATTTCAGGGCAAATGTTTTATTTGTGGTGGGGTGAGGCCCACCTTTTGTGATTTTGTGACTCTCTGGTTTGTTTATATATTGGGTTGTGAGCTGAAATCGTGTTTTATACACTTCATTTTGTGGATGTTTAGGCTTATTGATCCGTATTTTATTTTGCAAAATGATTTTGACCATTCCTAAAATTTTTGCCACCCCATCTGTGTAGAGTGTGGTTGTTCTTTCGCAAATTTGAGTATCGGTTACAATCAATACCGATGACTTGAAATGAGCTCTTAATTGAACAAACATGAATGTGCGGCTACGATGAGGACAAATAAAGTTGCATAGACAATATGTGAATACTTTGCATCTCGTTGTGACTAGCCAATTATTAAATCGAGACTCTTGAGATGATCGTAGCACACTATCAAAAGTGTGAAGTCTTGTTTGACTTTAGTGTCGATGCCTTGTGTGATTAGCTTACTGTGAACCATGCATGATAACACCTAGAGTGTGCCCCGTTGGTCCGGTCGACTAAGTAAGGCTATCTTTTGATATGATCTTAGGCAACTTCGAAGAGTGTAAGCCCATTCGACATAAACCTCTTTTGTGGCCTACCTTGTGAGTGTGTGAACCTCTCTTGGACACCCCTTGAACCCAACCTTTCTTTGGAAAAAACTTGATGACAACATGACCTTTCTCAACCCGTTACCCTTAATCCTCGTGAATCGTGGTTGATTGAATATCCAACCTAGGCCAAAAGCCTAAGTTGGGGGTGTGGTAAAAAGAAAAGGGAAAGCCAAAAAAGGCAAGGAAAGTCTCCTTGAACCCATGGTGTTGAGAAAAATTGAACCCCTCCATATAAAAAAAAGAAGAGAGAAAAAGAAAAAGAATGGAAAAGAAAAGTGGTGGAATAAAGTTGAAAATTATAAAAGAAATGGGGTTTCCAAACAATCCATGGGAAGTGAATAGTATGATGACTTATGAACACTAATGAAAATGATGAAAGAAGAGGAAAGGAAGTGTTGTGAGCACCACATTTCATGAGGATAAAAGTCACTGAGCCTAAATGACCATACATTTGCACTCATCCCCAGTACAAGCCTTAAATAGGCCTTTTTGATCTTGAGTGAGCTGAAACAAATGTCGATTGGAAAATACAAGCCAACCTATGGGTAAAGTTATGCATTGTTTTCCTCTTTTTGAATTTGAGCGTTGCATTTGATTCCAAAACTTTAAATTGGTAACAATTGTGTGAATATTGAATCTTTCTTTGTGTGAGGGCATTTGAACACTTTTGTTGAGTTTGAACTTGCATTTTAAACAAGTATTGTGATCATGAGATTCTTTGATAATGGTGAGTCACAACTTGAATTTTTGAGAACACAATTGATCTTTGCATGAGTAAAGTGAGTCTTGTTGTGTGCATTCATGATTGATTCTTGTGTAGCACTGTTTGAGGCACCTTTTTTGAACAACTGAACTCGAGTTGCTTGAGGACAAGCAAAAGTTTAAGTTGGGGGTAATGATGAGTCCATAATATGGACTCATTTAGGGATATATTTTGATAGAATTAGTGTCCTCAAATGCATATTTTTTCTCAATATCTGATGAAAATCCATATGTTTGAGGTATTTGGAATTTGAGGCAATGTATGGACACTACTTGGCAAGAAAGAACAAAGTGGCGGAAAAGAACGAAGAAATGAAGGCATTAAGATCGGCGAGCCCAGTTGGTGAGCCGCCAATTGGCCTGGAGATCGCCTATTGTTCCAGTGCATTGAGCCCTGAAGGAAAAGGTCAAGTTGGCGATAAAATGGATAGTCGGCGTGTCGCCAAATAGTTTCGCGAAGCAGTACCATATCACCCAACGACTGAAAATGCGAAGAGACTAAAGGCTAAAGCAGGAAGCCGTTGAAATTGACCAAATAACGGATCACTGAATGTATCGACGATCTCGACTAACTTCACCGAAGGTTCCTTCGCAACACATTTTCAAACACTTTAAATACTGGTTTAAATTTCTACCTTAGTATCATGTGAATATTATTATTAGAAAGTTTTACAGTTTTTTAGAGAGTTTAAATTTTAGAGGGTTTTAGAAGACTTTGATCTAAGACCTTGAAGATTCAAAGGGTTTCAACTCCAAGAAATTAGACTTGGGTCTCGAAGATTATTCACTCTTGACGTGTTTTTAGAATTAATATTTCATACCCAGTTGATGGAAACTGATATTGGTATTAATTTTTATCTCTTTTACATGTCTTGCTAAAACCCCAATTCTTGGGTTGTGATTTTGTGAATATGGGTTAGATTATCTGTTGGGTCTTGTCTGATGATGGTTTATTTCTTGTTTAGATGTAATTTCATATAGTAGTTGTGAATATGGGTTAGATTTCACCTTTGTGTTTTCGGCTTGCTCGAGAGAGGTCGTAAAACTATAACTACTAAATTGATGGCCAGTGAGATTGGGTCAATATGAGGTTCAGCTCGAGAGAGTGAACCCTAGTCCTTCTTCCACACACTCAGCTCGAGAGAGTGAGTGGGCTAAGGTGGAGGCTATTAATCATGCGATAACTCGATGTTCGAGAGAAATCAAGTTGATTCGGGGTAAGTTGCTCGAGAGAGAATTTACCCCCGCTATCGTTTAGCCTAGTCACAAATATTCAACGTAATTATTATCAAAAGCATGTACCCAATAGTTTAGCTTATCCCGTATTGCTATCACATCCCTAGAATCCCCTCTACTTGATTAGTACTGCTTATATTTTCGCTAATTTTTGTTTACTTGTGACAAACCCCCATTGTTAATTAACACTCTTGTGTCACCCCTTAGATTTAACATGTTCTTATTCGATAATGTTATTAGCTATGTCAAGTTAGGACTAAATTTTATTTTTCTATTAATTCTCAACACCACTCCATTGGGATTCCACCCCAACCCTTGGTTGGGTTACTTTACTAATGTGCGATCGTAGATACTTGTATTGAAAGTTGTGTCTTGATTACGCAAACATCAAAATGGCTCCGTTGCCGAGGAGTGGTGTCAGTTGAGAATTTTTAGATATGTTGATTTTTTTTTGTTAATTATAGTTGAACTTATTTAATTTTTAGTTTTGGTTTTTGTGTTGCTGTTTTGAACAGAAAAATTAGGCATATATGCTAGCAATGGTGACCCAATAGACCACCCTCCTCTGAAAATGATGATGCTAAGGGATAATAACCTAAGTTTCAATAAATTGGAGAGTGAGTCAATTTATGAGTTGTGGCAAAGGTTTATGGCTCTCTTCCAGCAGTGCACGATTCATGGAATTCCAGATAAGATGCTTTTAGAATGTCTCTACCCAGAGCTGGAAAGGGGGTTGCCTTATGAATGTGAGGCAAACCCCACAAATGGAACTTAAGTGGGGACTTGCGTCGTGCCACTACGTTAATTAAGGCGCTGCTTGGGAGGCAACCCAAGACCCCTAACCGCTTTACTTTTGCCTTAAGAAATAATAGTGTGTTGTTTGTGTAGGTTGAAGTGGGAAAGTTGTTGAAAAGTGCAGATTTGCGAGCAAAAGATACAGTCAGCGTATCGCTGAAGAGGTCGGTGACCCCGACCTAGACCGCCGTTGGACTCAAGACAATTTTACATTGGAGTTTATAAAAGTCGGCGAGCCCAGGAAATTATTGGCAAATCGCCGACTAGGTCGGCGATCCTGATCTAATCCGCCGTTTGGACCCCCATATGAATTATGGATACTGTAAAACTTCGCGAGGTAAGTGACCACTTGGCGTGTCACCGAGTAGGTCGGCGAGCAAGACTAATATCGCCGAATGGACGAGGACTGGATGGTTTCTTAAAAGGCCAAAGGTTTAAACTTTTAAACTCTTCACTTTTCCTCACTTTCAATCGTCACGAACTCACACCCGCACTTTAGTTTCAATATTTTTGAAATTTTAAAGTATTTTAGTCGTTGATTTGTGTTTGAAGTGGATTAAATTGCCGCCTTGCATTTCAAAAGTATTTTAATCGGCATCTGAAGTTTGTTTTGCAAACCCCGAATTCATTTTTAGCACTTTTGTTCTCATTTGCAATGATCTTATCTTAGTGATGTGTGTTGGGCCTCTATGATCTTAATTGTTTTTTCTTATGCCACTGAAAATCTTGCTCGTAGTGTTTATATTATTGACATCCCATATTTTTGTGCATTAAAATCGGTTAAATCTAGTGGGGTTACTCTTGTATATTGTTGAGTCTAGCAGAGAGAAGTCTGAGTATCACGAATATATGGTAAAGACCTATATTTTCATGCCACCTCGGAAAAGAGCATAGGATATCATAATATATGAAGGGGGGGGGGGCGAAACTTCCCAAGAAGGGAAGACAAGAACCTTCACCTGCAAATAAAGGCAAGGGCAAGAGGCCCACTTCTGATAGGAAGACCACAATCAGAGATCCTAATGTTCTTTCGTGGAATCGGGGATTCTATGCAGCTGTGCAGGCCTTTTTGGGAAATACACTTTTGGCAACTCCTAGTGGGTTTGGTACTTCTGCTTCTTCTAAGGAAACTCTGGGTACTGAGACCCAGGACCAGAGTGATGCACCGGGCACTGATGCCCATACAAATAGAGCGACTGTGTAGACAGGACCCCCTCTTTACCTCCCTCTCGGTCTTACATTATTTCACTTTTGGATATTTTTGTTGGCATTTCAGGACAAATGTTTTATTTGTGGTAGGGTGAAGCCCACCTCTTGTGATTTTGTAACTCTCTGGTTTGTTTATATGTTGGGTTGTGAGCTGAAATTGTGTTTTATACACAATATTTTATGGATGTTTATGCTTGTTGATCCATATTTTTTATTGCAAAATGATTTTGACCATTCTGAAATTTTTTGCCACCCCTTCTGTGTTGAATGTGGTTGTACTTTCGCAAATTTGAGTATCGGTTCCGATCAATACCGATGACTTGAATAGTGCTCTTAATCAAACAAACATGAATTTGTGGCTACGATGAGGCCAAATAAAGTTCCATAGACAGTATGTGAATTCTTTGCATCTCGTTGTGACTGGCCAATTATTAAATCGAGTCTTTTGTGATGATTGTTGCACACTTGCGAAAGTGTGAAGTCTTGTTTGACTTTAGTGTCGATGCCTTGTGTGATGAGCTTACTGTGAACCACGCATGATAACACCTAGAGTGTGCCCCGTTGATCCGGTCGACTGAGTAAGGCTATCGTTTGATATGATCTTAGGCAACTTCGAATAGTGTAAACCAATTTGACATATACCTCTTTTGTGGCCTACCTTGTGAGTGTGTGAACCTCTCTTGAACACCCCTTGAACCTTACCTTTCTTTGAAAGAAACTTGATGACAACATGACCTTTCTTAACCGATTACCCTTAATCCTCGTGAATCGTGCTTGATTGATTAGCTAACTTAGGCCAAAAGCCTAAGTTGAGGGTGTGGTGAAAAGAAAAGGGAAAGCCAAAAATGGCAATGAAAGTCTCCTTTAACCCGTGGTGTTGAGAAATATTGAACCCCTCCATATAAAAAAAAGAAGAGAGGAAAAGAAAAAGAATGGAAAAGAAAAGTTGTGGAATAAAGTTGAAAATTATAAAAGAAATGGGGTTCCCAAACAATCCATGGGAAGTGAATAATAAGATGTCTTATGAGCACTAAAGAAAATGATGAAAGAAGAGGAAAGGAAGTGTTGTGAGTACCACATTTCATTAGAATAAAAGTCACTGAGCCTAAATGACTATACCTTAGCACTCATCCCACATTACAAGCCTTACAAATGCCTTTTGGACCTTGAGTGAGCTGAAACTAATGTCGATTGGAGAATTCGAGCAAACCTATGGATAAAATAAGGCACTGTGTTCCTCATTTTGAATGTGAGCGTTGCATTTGATTCCAAAACTTTAAATTGTGAACCATTGTGTGAATATGGAATCTTTCATTGTGTGAGGGCATTTGAACACTTTTGTTGAGCTTGAACTTGCATTTTAAGCAAGTATTGTGAGCATGAGATTCTTCGATAATGGTGAGTCACAACTTGAATCTTTTAGTACACAATTGATCTTTTCATGAGTAAAGTGAGTCTTGTTGTATGGATTCATGATTGATTCTTGTGTAGCACTGTTTGAGGCACCTTTTTTGAACAACTGAACTCGAGTTGCTTGAGGACAAGCAAAAGTTTAAGTTGGGGGGTGTTGATAAGTCCACAATTTGGACTCTTTTAGGGCTATATTTTGATAGAAGTAGTGTCCTCAAATGCATTTTTTTTCTCAATATCTGATGAAAAATCCTTATGTTTTAGGTATTTGGAGTTTGAGGCAAAGCATGGACACTACTTGGCCAGAAGGAACAAGGTGGCTGAAAAGAACGAAGAAATGAAGGCCTGAAGATCGGCGAGCCCAGTTGGTGAGTCACCGATCGGCCTGGAGATCGCCTTTTGGTGCAGTGCACTAACCCTTGAAGGAAATGGTCAAGCTGCCGATGAAATGGAGTAGTCGGCATGTCGCCAAATAGTTCTGCGAAGCAGTACTATATCGCCCAACGACTCAAAATGCAAAAAGACTAAAGGCTAAAGCAGAAAGCCAATGAAGTTGACCAAACGGTGGATCGCCGAATGTATCGATGATCCCGACTAATTTCGCTGAAGGGTCCTTCGCAGCACATTTTCAAACACTATAAATACTGGTTTAAATTTCTAGTTTAGTATCAAATGATTATTATTATTAGAGATTTTTAGAGTTTTTTAGAGAGTTTAAATTTTAGAGGATTTTAAAAGACTTTGTTCTAAGAACTGGAAGATTCAAAGGGTTTCAACTCAACGAAACTGGTCTTGGGTCCCAAAGATTATTCACTCTTGATGTGTTTTTAGACTTAATCTTTCATACCCAGTTGATGGAAACTGATATTGGTATAAATTTTTATGTCTTTTACATGTCTAGCTAAAACCCCAATTCTTGGGGTGTGATTTTGTGAATATGTGTTAGATTATCTGTTGGGTCTTGCTTGTTGATGGTTTATTTGTTGTTTAGATGTGATTTCATTTAGTAGTTGTGGTGGAACTTAATGAAATTGTAGTTGCAAATACCATTTCACCTTTGTGTTTTCGTCTTGCTTGAGAGCGACGTCTTAAAACTATGACTACTAAATTGATGGCCGGTGAAATTAGGTCGACATGAGGTTCAGATCGAGAGAGTGAACCCTAGTCCTTTTTTCACACACAGAGCTCGAGAGAGTGAGTGGGCTAAGGCGGAGGCTATTTTTCATGTGATAACTCGATGTTCAAGAGAAACTGAGTTGATTCGGGGTATGTGGCTCGAGAGAGAATTTAACCCCAACTATAGTCTAGCCTAGTCACAATTATTCAATGTATTATCAAAAGAATGTACCGAATAGTTTAGTTTATCCCGTATTCCTATCACATCCCAAGAATCCCTCTCCTTGATTAGTACTCCTTCTATTTTCGCTTATTTTTGTTTACTTGTGACAAAACCCCATTGTGAATTGACACTCTTGTGTCACCCCTTAGATTTAACATGTTCTTATTCGATAATGATAATATCTATGACTAGTTAGGACTAAGTTTTATTTTTCTATTAATTCTCAAGACCATTCCCTTGGGACTCAACCCCAACCCTTGGTTGGGTTACTTTACTATTGTATGGTCCTAGACCCTTGCATTGTTGACTACGCAATCATCAAAATGGCGCTGCTACCGAGGAGTGGTGTTTGTTGAGAATTTTTAGTTAAGTTGAATTTTGTTCCTGTTAATTATAGTTGAACTTATTTAATTTTTAGTTTTGGTTTTTGTGTTGCTGGTTTGAATAGAAAAATTGGGCATATCTGCTAGCAATGGTGACCCAATAGACCACCCTCCTCTAAAAATGATGATGCTAAGGGATAACATCCTAAGTTTCAATAAATTGGAGAGTGAGTCAGTTTATGAGTTGGGGCAAAGGTTTAAGGCTCTCATTCAGTAGTGCTCGATTCATGGAATTCCAAATAAGATGCTTCTGGAATGTCTCTACCCAGAGCTGGAAGAGGGGTTGCCTTATGAATATGAGGCAAACCCTACTAATGGAACTTAAGTGGGGACTTGCGTCGTGCCACGACGTTAACTAAGGCGCTGCTTGGGAGGCAACCCAAGACCCCTAACTGGTATACTTTTGCCTTAATAAATAATGTTGTGTTGTTTGTGTAGGTTGAAGTGGGAAAGTTGTTGAAAAGTGCAGATTGGCGAGTAAAAGGTCCAGTCGGCGCATCGCCGAAGAGGTCGGTGACCCCGACCCAGACTGCTATTGGACTCAAGACAATTTTACATTGGAGTCTATAAAAGTCGACTATCCCAGGAAATTGTTGGCGAATCGCAAACCAGGTCGGCGATCCCGATCTTATTCATCGTTTGGACCCCCACATGAACTGAGGATCATGTAAAACTCTGCAAGGTAAGTGACCACTTGGCGTGTGACTGAGTAGGTCGGCGAGCATGACTAATATCGCCGAATGGATGAGGACTGAATTGTTTCGTAAAAGGCCAAAGGTTTAAACTTTTAAACTCTTCACTTTTGCTCACTTTCAATTGTCATAAATTCACACCCACACCTTAGTTTCTTTATTTTTGCAATTTTAAAGTATTTTAGTCGTTGATTTGTGTTCGAAGTGGATTACATTGCCTCCTTGCAAATCAAAATTATTTTAATTGGCATCTAAGGTTGGTTTTCCAAACCCCAAATTTATTTTTAGCAATTTTGTACTCATTTGTAATGATCTTATCTTAGTGATGTGTGCTAGGCCTCTCTGATCTTAATTGTTTTTGCTTATGCTTGTGAAAATCTTGCCAGTAGTGTTTATATTGTTAACATCCCGTATTTTTGTGCCTTAAAATCGGTTAAATCTTGTTGGGTTGTTCTTGCATGTCGTTGAGTCTAGCAGGGAGAAGTTTGAGTATCCCAAAGATATGGTAAAGACCAATATTGTCATGCCACCTCAGAAAAGAGCATGGGATATCACAAAAAATGAAGAGGGGAGGGGGGGGGGGTCAAATCCTCCCAAGACGGGAAGACAAGAACCTCCACCTGCAAATAAAGGCAAGGTCAATAAGCCTTCTTCAGACAGGAAGACCACTATCAGATATCCTAATGTTCCTTTGTGGGCTCGGGGATTCTATACAGCTATGCATACCTTTTTGGCGGATACACCCTTGGCAGCTCCTTGTGGGTTTGGTACTGCTGTTTCTTCTGAGGAGACTCCGGGTACTGAGACCCAGGATCAAAGTGATGCACCTGGCACTGATACCCATACAAATAGAGCGACTGTGTAGATAGGAACCCCTCTTTACCTCCCTCTCTGTCTTACATTATTTCACTTTTGGATATTTTTGTTTGCATTTGCTAACACATGTTTTATTTGTGGTGGGGTGAGGCCCACCTCTTGTGATTATGTGACTCTCTGGTTTGTTTATATATTGGGTTGTGAGCTGAAATTGTGTTTTATACTCTGCATTTTGACGATGTTTAAGCTTGCGGATCCGTATTTTATAATGCAAAATGATTTTGACCATTCCAAAAATTTTTGCCAGCACTTTTGTGTTGAATGTGGCTGTTCTTTCGCAAATTTGAGTATCGGTTCCGATCAATACCGATGACTTGAATAGTGCTCTTAATCGAACAAGCATGAATGTGTGGCTATTATTATGTGAATTATTTGCATCTCGTTGTGACAAGCCAATTATTAAATCGAGTCCCTTGAGATGATTGTTGCACACTAGCGAAAGTGTGCAATCTTGTTTGACTTTAGTGTTGATGCCTTGTGTGATGAGCTTACTGTGAACAATGCATGATAACACCTAGAGTGTGCCCCGTTGGTCCGGTCGACTAAGTAAGGCTATCTTTTTATATGATCTTAGGCAACTTTGAAGAGTGTAAGCCAATTTGACATATACCTCTTTTGTGGCCTACCTTGTGAGTGTGTGAACCTCTCTTGAACACCCCTTTGATCTTACCTTTCTTTGGAAGAAACTTGATGTCAACATGGCCTTTCTTAACCCATTACCCTTAATCCTCGTGAATCGTGATTGATTGAATAGCCAACTTAAGCCAAAAGCCTAAGTTGGGGGTGTGGTGAAAAGAAAAGGGCAAGCCAAAAAAGGAAAGGAAAGTCTCCTTTAACCATGGTGTTGAGAAAAATTGAACCCCCTCCATATAAAAAAAGAAGAAAGAAAAACAAAAAGAATGAAAAAGAAAAGTTGTGGAATAAAGTTGAAAATTATAAAAGAAATGGGGTTCCCAAACAATCCATAGGAAGTGAATAATATGATGACTTATGAGCACTAAAGAAAATGATGAAAGAAGAGGAAATGAAGCGTTGTGAGCACCATATTTCATGAGGATAAAAGTTACTGAGCCTAAATGACCATACCTTTGCACTCATTCCCATTACAAGCCTTAAAAAGGCCTTTTTGATCTTGAGTGAGCTGAAACAAATGTCGATTGGAAAATATGAGCAAACCTATGGGTAAAATTATGCACTGTGTTCCTCTTTTTGAATGTGAGCGTTTCATTTGATTCCAAAGCTTTAAGTTGTGAACAATTGTGTGAATATGGAATCTTTCTTTGTGTGAGGGCACTTGAACACTTTTGTTGAGCTTAAAAATGCATTTTAAGCTACTATTGTGAGCATGAGATTCTTTGATAATGGTGAGTCACAACTTGAATCTTTTAGTACACAATTGATCTTTTCATGAGTAAAGTGAGTCTTGTTGTGTGGATTCATGATTGATTCTTGTGTAGCAATGTTTGAAACACCTTTTTTGAACAGCTGGTGTCGAGTTGCTTGAGGACAAGCAAAATTTTATGTTGGGGGTGTTGATGAGTCCACAGTTTGGACTCTTTTATGGTTATATTTTGATAGAATTAGTGTCGTCAAATGAATATTTTGTCTCAATATCTGATGAAAATCCTTAAGTTTCAGGTATTTGGAGTTTGAGGTAAAGCATGGACAATACTTGGCAAGAAGGAACAAGGCGGCTGAAAAGAACGAAGAAATGAAGGCATGAAGATCGGCGAGCCCAGTTGTCGAGTTGCCGATCGGCCTGGAGATCACTTTTTGTTCTAGTGTGCTGAGCCTTGGAAGAAAAGGTCAAGTTTGCAATGAGATGGAGCAGTCGGTGTGTCACCGAATGGTACCTTGAAGCAATACTATATTGCCGAATGACTCAAAACGCGAAGAGACTAAAGGATTAAGTAGGAAGGCAATAAAATCGACCAAATGGCGGATCGCCGAATGTATCAACGATCCCGACTAACTTAGCCGAAGGGTCCTTCATAGCACATTTTCAAACACTATAAATACTTGTTTAAATTTCTAGCTTGGTATCATATCTATTATTAGAACTTTTTACAGTTTTTTTAGAGACTCTAAGTTTTAGAGGGTTTTGGGAGACTTTGTTCTAAGACCTTGAAGATTCAAAGGGTTTCAACTCCAAGAAATTGGACTTGGGTCTCGACGATTCTTCAGTCTTGACATATTATTAGACTTAATCTTTCATACGTAGTTGATGGAAACTGATATGGGTATAAATTTTTATCTCTTTTACATGTCTAGCTAAAACCCCAATTCTTGGGTTGTGATTTTGTGAATACGGGTTAGATTATCTATTGGGTCTTTCTTGTTGATGGTTTATTTGTTGTTTTGATGTTATTTCATTTAGTAGTTGTAGTGGAACTTAATGAAATTGCAATTGCAAATACCATTTCACCTTTGTGTTTTCGGCTTGCTTGATAGAGAGGTTGTAAACCTATGACTACTAAATAGATGGCCGGTGGGATTGGGTCGAAATGAGGTTCAGCTCGAAAGAGTGAACCCTAGTCCTTCTTCCACACTCAGAGCTCGAGAGAGTGAGTGGGCTAAGGTGGAGGCTGTTATTCATGCGGTAACTCGGTGTTCGAGAGAAACCGAGTTAATTCGGGGTAAGTTGCTCGTGACAGAATTTACCCCCACTATAGTCTAGCCTAGTCACAAATATTCAACGTATTTATTATCAAAAGCATGTACCCAATAGTTTATTTTATCTCGTATTTCTATCACATCCCAAGAATCTCCTTTCCTTGATTAGTACTCCTTATATTTTTGCTGATTTTTGTTTACTTGTGACAAACCCCCACTGTTAATTGACACTCTTGTGTCACCCCTTAGTTTTAACATGTTCTTGTTCGATAATGTTATTAGCTATGACTAGTTAGGACTAAATTTTATTTTTCTATTAAATCTCAAAACCACTCCCTTGGGACTCAACCCCAACCCTTGGTTGGGTTACTTTACTATTGTACTATTGTTGACACTTGCATTGGAATTTGTGTCTTGATTACACAAACTTCAAAATGGCACCGCTGTCGGAGAGTGGTGTTAGTTGAGAATTTTTAGTTAAGTTGAATTTTGTTCTTTTTAATCATAGTTGAACTTATTTAAATTTTAGTTATTGTTTTGGTGTTGATGTTTTGAACATAAAAAATTTGGCATATCTGCTAGCACTGGTGATCCAATAGACCATCCTCCTCTGAAAATGATGATGCTAAGGGATAACATCCTAAGTTTCAATAAATTGGAGAGTGAGTCAATTTAAGAGCTGTGGAAAAGGTTTAAGGCTCTCTTGCAGCAGTGCCAGATTCATGGAATTCCAGATAAGATGCTTTTGGAATGTCTCTACCTTGAGCTGGAAGAGGGGTTGCCTTATGAATGTGAGGCAAACTCCACTAATGAACTTGAGTGGGGACTTGCGTCGTGCCATGACGTTAACTAAGGCGCTACTTGGGAGGCAACCCAAGACCCATAACTGCTTTACTTTTGCCTTAAGAAATAATGGTGTGTTGTTTGTGTAGGTTGAAGTGGGAAAGTTGTTGAAAAGTGCAGATTGATGAGCAAGAAGTCCAGTAGGCGCATCGCTGAAGAAGTCGGTGAGCCCGACCCAAACCGCCGTTGGACTCAAGAAAATTTTACATTGGAGTCTATAAAAGTCGGCGAGCCTAGGAAATTATTGGCGAATCACCGAACAGGTCGGCGATCCTGATCTAATCCGCCGTTCGGACCCCCATATCAACTGAGGATCCTGTAAAACTCGTTGAGGTAAGTGACCACTTGGCGTGTCACCGAGTAGGTCGGCAAGCACGACTAATATCGCCTAATGGATGAGGATTGGATGTTTTCTTTAAAGGCGAAAGGTTTAAACTTTTAAACTCTTCAGTTTTCCTTACTTTCAATCGTCACAAACTCACACCCGCACCTTAGTTTCTATATTTTTGTAATTTTTAAGTATTTTAGTCGTTGATTTGTGTTCGAAATGGATTACATTGCCGCCTAGCGTTCCGAAAGTATTTAGAATCGACATTTAAAGTTGGTTTTCAAAACCCCGAATTTATTTTTTGCAATTTTGTAGTCATTTGCAATGATCTTATCTTAGTGATATGTGTTGGGCCTCTCTGATCTTAATTGATTTTTTTAATGCCTGTGAATATCTTGCTTGTAGTGTTTATATTGTTAACATCCCGTATTTTTGTGCCTTAAAATCGGTTAAATCTTGTGGGGTTGTTCTTGCATGTTGTTGAGTCTAGCAGGGAGAAGTCTGAGTATCCCAAAGACATGGTAAAGACCAATATTGTCATTCCACCCCGGAATAGAGAACGGGATATCACAATAAATGAAAGGGGGGGATCAAATCCTTCTAAGAAGGGAAGACAAGAACCTCCACCTGCAAATAAAGGCAAGGGCAAGAGGCCCACTTCTGACTAGAAGACCACTATCATAGATCCTAATGTTCCTTCGTGGGCTCGGGGATTCTATGCAGCAGTGCAAGCCTTTTTGGCGGATACACCCTAGGCAGCTCCTAGTGGGTTTGGTACTGCTGTTTCTTCTGAGGCGACTCCAGGTACTGAGACCCAGGACCAGAGTGTTGCACCGAGCACGGATGCCCATACAGATAAGTGACAGCGTAGACAAAACCCCCTCTTTACCTCCCTCTCTTTCTTATTTTATTTCACTTTTGGATATTTTTGTTTGCATTTAAGGACAAATATTTTATTTATGGTGGGGTGAGGCCCACCTCTTGTTATTTTGTGACTCTTTAGTTTTGTTTATATATTGGGTTGTGAGCTGAAATTTTGTTTTATAAACTGCATTTTGTGGATGTTTAAGCTTGTGGATCCGAATTTTATATTACAAAATGATTTTGACCATTCCAAAAATTTTTGCCACCCTTTCTGTGTTGAATGTGGCTGTTCTTACGCAAATTTGAGTATCGGTTCCAATCAATACCGATGACTTGAATAGTGATCTTAATCAAACAAACGTGAATGTGTAACTATGATGAGGCCAAATAAAGTTGCATAAAAAATATGTGAATTCTTTGCATCTCGTTGTGACTAGCCAATTATTAAATCGAGTCGCTTGTGATGATCGTTGCACACTAGCGAAAGTGTGAAGTCTTGTTTGACATTAGTGTCAATGCCTTACGTGATGAGCTTACTTTGAACTATGCGTGATAACACCTAAAGTGTTCCCTGTTGGTCCGGTCGACTAAGTAAGTCTATCTTTTGATATGATCTTAGATAACTTCGAAGAGTGTGAGACAATTTGATATATACCTCCTTTGTGGCCTATCTTGTGAGTGTGTGAACCTCTCTTGAACACCCCTTGAACTTTACCTTTCTTTAGAAGAAACTTGATGACAACATGACCTTTATTAACCCATTACCCTTAATCCTCGTGAATCGTGGTTGATTGAGTTGCCAACTTATGCCCAAAGCCTAAGTTGGGGGTGTGGTGAAAAGAAAAGGTAAAGGCAAAAAAGGCAAGGAAAGTCTCCTGTAACCCATGGTGTTGAGAAAAATTGAACCCCACCATATAAAAAAAAAAAGAGAGAAAAAGAAAAGTTGTGGAATAAAGTTGAAAATTATAAAAGAAATGGGGTTCCCAAACAATCCATGGGAAGTGAATAATAGGATGACTTATGAGCACTATAAATGATGAAAGAAGAGGAAAGGAAGTGTTGTAAGCACCACATTTCATGATAATAAAAGTCACTGAGCCTAAATGACCATACCTTTGCACTCATTCCCATTACAAGCCTTAAAAAGGCCTTTTTGATCTTGAGTGAGTTGAAACAAATGTCTATTGGAAAATACGAGCAAACCTATGGGTAAAATTATGCATTGTGTTCTTCGTTTTTCGTGTGAGCGTTGCATTTGATTCCAAAACTTTAAATTGTAAACAATTGTGTGAATATGGAATCTTTATTTGTGTGAGGGCATTTGAACACTTTTGTTGGGCTTGAACTTGCATTTTAAGCAAGTATTGTGAGCATGAGATTCTTCGATAATGGTGAGTCACAACTTGAATCTTTTAGTACACAATTGATCTTTTCATAAGTAAAGTGAGTCTTGTTGTATGGATTCATGATTGATTCTTGTGTAGCACTGTTTGAGACACCCTTTTTGAACAACTGGTCTCTAGTTGCTTGAGGGCAAGCAAAATTTTAAGTTGGGGGTGTTGATGAGTCCATAATTTGGACTCTTTTAGGGCTATATTTTGATAGAATTAGTGTCGTCAAATGCATATTTTGTCTCAATAGCTGATGAAAATCCTTAAGTTTCAGGTATTTGGAGTTTGAGGTAAAGCATGGACAATACTTGGCAAGAAGGAACAAGGCGGCTGAAAAGAACGAAGTAATGAAGGCATGAAGATCAGCGAGCCCAGTTGGCGAGTCACCGATCGGCCTGGAGATCGCCTTTTGTTCCAATGTGCTGAGCCTTGGAAAGAAAGGTCAAGTCGGTGATGAGATGGTTCAGTCGTTGTGTCGCCGAATGGTACCTTGAAGCAGTACCATATTGTCGAACGACTCAAAATGCGAAGAGGCTAAAGGATAAAGTAGGAAGGCGATGAAATCGACCAAATGGCGGATCGCCGAATATATCGATGATCCCGACTAACTTCGTCGAAGGGTCCTTCGCAGCACATTTTCAAACACTATAAATACTTGTTTAAATTTCTAGCTTAGTATCATATCATTATTATTATTAGAAATTTTTACAGTTTTTTAGAGACTTTAAGTTTTAGAGGGTTTTGGGAGACTTTGTTCTAGGACCTTGAAGATTCAAAGGGTTTCAACTCCAAGAAATTGGACTTGGGTCTCGAAGATTCTTCAGTCTTGACATGTTATTAGACTTAATCTTTCATAAGCTAAAACCCCAATTCTTGGGGTGTGATTTTGTGAATATGGGTTAGATTATCTGTTGGGTCTTGCTTGTTGATGGTTTATTTGTTTTTTAGATGTGATTTAATTTAGTCGTTATGGTGGAACTTAATGAAATTGTAGTTGTAAATACGATTTCACCTTTGTGTTTTTGGCTTGCTTGAGAGAGAGGTCGTAAAACTTAGACTACTAAATTGTTGGCCGGTGGGATTGGGTCAACATGAGGTTCAGCTCGAGAGAGTGAACCCTAGTCCTTCTCCCACACACTCAGCTCGAGAGAGTGAGTGGACTATGGCAGAGGCTATTCTTCATGGGGCAACTCGGTGTTTGAGAGAAACCGAGTTGATTTGGGGTAAGTTGCTCGATTGAGAATTTACCCCCACTATAGTCTAGCCTAGTCACAAGTATTCAATGGATTTATTATCAAAAACATGTACCTAATAGTTTAGTTTGTCATGTATTCCTATCACATCCCTAGAATCCCTTCTCCTTGATTAGTACTCCTTATATTTTCACTGATTTTTGTTTACTTGTGACAAACCCCCATTGTTAATTCATACTTTTGTGTCACCACTTAGATTTAACATGTTCTTATTTGATAATGTTTTTAGCAATGACTAGTTAGGTCTAAACTTTATTTTTCTATTAATTCTCAAAACCACTCCCTTGGGACTCGACCCTAACCCTTGGTTGGGTTACTTTATTATTGTACGATCATAGACACTTGCATTGGAAGTTGTGTATTGATTACACAAACATCACCTGTTGCTAAATTCTGCAGCAGTGGTCTTGTTGAGCCTGTTGCTATCTCTTGTGAATTGAGCCAATGGACCAATTGCTAGCAAATTGTCCCGCGAGAAGGAACATGAACCAGATCTGATTTTTCACTAGATGTGAGTCTTAATAGTGTGCTTATTTTTCATCATGTGCCTCCATGCTTGGGACTCTCCTGCATCCCATTTGTTGCTCACAGGGTTAGACCTTTGACATTATTTTGCTTTTAAGAAATTACCCAATAAAGTTTGCTTGGATCTAAAATTCCACCACTGCTTGTATTGATAAGATTGACAAACATCACTCATGAGTCTAACCCCTTTCCCCCCTCATAATAAGGAAAGGTACAATTTTTCCAAGAAGACAAATGGTATTTTTTCTTGTCATTTCTCAAACCCCCAAAGAAATCAGCCATAATGCCTTGATTTTGATTGATGGTAGTTGATGGAGGAGAGATAGCTGAAAGTAGTTGAATAGGGAGTGTTTGTAGGACATGTTTGACCAGAGTTGCTTTGCCCTCATAACTCAACATCTTAGATTGCCATCTAGTGATTCTATTCACCACCTTGTTGATCATCTCTGAATAATATATAATTCTTGGCCTACCAATAAAGGGGGCATCCAAGATAAGTGATTTGAGCTTTTTTTGGTAGAAACCTATATACTTCCTAAGTTGGCCTCCTCCACACGAGCCACTTCACGGCTTGTGAAGGCCTAGACGGCTCGTGGGAGTGTCCGTGAAGCTGCCTTCATTTCTTAGGGGCCAAGACCTCAAACCTTAGCCACTACCTAAGGACCACGGGCATGACCACGGCTAGCCCTATCGTTGTGCCGGGGAGTGGGCTGCCTAGTGAGGGTGTTTTTACTAAATTCCTCTTTAGTTTGTTTTAAGTGGTGGTCGTTTTATATGGTCTTTATTAACCTATATAAACTATTTTAAGTCATTAGCCAACCCTAGCTAAGTCATTATTTACAAAACCCCTCCCAAAGTTCTTCATCTCAAAATTCCTCTCACTAGAAAACCCAAGAAGAAGAAGAAGAAGAAGAGAGGGTCAATCTAGGTTAACTTCCTCCATTGATACAAGCTTTGTGAGGGTTGTATAATCAAGGTATGTTAGCTTATTTACCTATGGATTCTTCCATCCATAGAGCCTCCTAGATTTCCCCCAATTTTGAAGATAAACCCCAATCTTAGCTAGGGTTTCTTCCTGTGTTGTGTGTAGTGTTGAGTATGATTCCAAATGAGTGGATAATAGTTGTTTATGATTTAATTAGTATTGAAATATGTTACTATGATGATATTTTGTGTTTTCCATGGTTAACCCTAGTCAAATTGATGAAATTGATATTATGTGGGTTTATGCTAGGAAAGGTGAAATTGAGGATTCATAGGTGATCTTCTAGAATTAATGTTATGAGTAGTAATTGATCAAGAATAGAAACATATAGACATGAATTGAGTTAGAATAATGCGAATATGATGGATCTTGACTAGTAAGGCATGAAGTTGAACCTTTATGATGAATTATGACTAGAATCAGTTGATAATGAAGAATGTGATTAGAATGCCTTGAAATCTAGGTATGAATGATGATTGTAAGAAATAAAGCTTTGAGTGTAAGATTTATAGTCATGAATGTTTATCACTAGTTTTTTGAGAGTAAAGCACATATGATGAACTATGTATGTTAAGGCTTTGAAAGTAAAGTCTATATGAGAATAGAAGATTAATGGATATAATTAGGGTGGAAGGCCTTTACCTAACTAATCTACCTAATTAATGTATGAATGAATGAAGAGATAGAATCACTTGAGTTATGATGATATCCATGTCTAACGTAGAATTCTAGTTATGATATTATGCACGAGTATGAGATGATATGAAAGGTTCTCTCACATAGAATGATTCTAGGTTGAAAGGTTTTCTCAGCTAAAATGAATCTAAGTCTTAGGACTATGAAATGTGATGAGGCTTGTGGTGATTCCCCTAAATGACCTTGACATGATAGGAATGTGAGATTAGTTTCCTTATTCCTAATTAGTTAAACATGAGGTGATTACCCATGTCATGATATGGGGAGTGTGAGGTGATTACCTTTTATGTATGTAGGACTCCCAAGGCAAGCGGTGATTACCCATTAGCCTTTATGTTGATCATGGAGACGATTACCTATGATCGTTATGTGGTGATGTGGAGGCGAATACCTACATTACACAGTAAATTGAATATGGAGGTTAATACCTATACTCAATTAAAAAGGAAAATGGAGGCGAATACCTATGATTCATTAATATGTATGACTTGTTGAGATTTCCCTTGTCTTTATGATTCCATAATATGTATGGCTTGAGGTTATTACCCTTATATTTATGATTCCATGATATTTATGGCTTGAGGTGATTACCCTTGTCCTTCATGATGAACTAAACATGTATGCCTTGAGGTGATTCCCCTTGCATTTATGAACATGAGCATGACTAGTTTGGATTGTAGCTTGGTAGCCCCTCCAATACATGCATGAGTAGAGGTGATTTCCGTGTCTTTATGATTTTAAGAGATGATAAACATGAATGAAGAATCTAAAGTGTCTCTCTTAGCATGGGAAGGATTATGGGGTCTTGTTCATGCATGGCACAATCTTTCCTTACGGTGACTCATGAAGTGTTTCACTTATGTGAGATATGCTTAGATTGGATTGTGCTATAGTTGCCTTCCTTGTTATGTTATGATTGACTGAAGGTGAGAGATTCCCTTGGTTATGATAATAAGATAAAGATGAGATCCTAAGGTGGTAAGTATGAATATGATGACGAAAGGAGATATTTAGCATGTATGAGATTATTGGATCCTATCCATGCATTGCACAAGTATACTTGGAGGTTACTTATGAAGTGGTTTCTTATGATATGAAAAGTTTAAGTATTGATTATGTATATGAAATAGGCCTTACGTTGACCTATGCTCATGTTATGTCTATGTTGGATATTATGCTTATGATTTTGTTATTGTCTCTTATGCTTGTGACTTATGTCTTATAGTCACTAACACTTTTGTTATGCTCTTATGATGTGATGCTAGCTAACTTATTTAGTACATTTTCTACTAATGCATACTTTGCCTACATTCTTATAAAATGTAGGGTTTGGTGAGATTGAGTTCCGTTCTTGGAGATAGGTTTCTAAGAAGCAAGGAGTTGAAGATTTGGTGAGTCCTCATAGCTTCGAGGACAAACCCACTATTTTCCTTTGTGTCTTTATTTTTAATGTTTCGAGACTATTGTATTGGCTATGTCCCAAGAGTTTATTCGAAAGTTGTATTAGATGCTTTGAGACAAATTGTAGTAAAGACTTCCGCTTGCTTTTATAAAAGACTTCGATGGTATGGATAAAGTTTTTAAAATTTTTGTACTTTTCTATTATCTTTTGTTATGATACACTAAGGGCTTGTATGAGACCCCTTTGGGGTCAAGTACACCATGTTACTTCTAGGGTGTACCCCTGGGTCGTAACATAATTGATGCTGGATCTCTAATACACTTATTGAGCACCAAAACATAAAACATCGGATGCTTCGAAGCCAACTCACTTGGCAAATCTAACTCATATGAAACTTTATCAATGTGCCTCAAAATTTGGTATGGGCCTACATACCGGGGACTAAGTTTCCCTTTCTTGCCAATTCTCATCACACCATTCATGGGTGAGATTTTCAAATAGACCAATCGTTAACCTCAAATTCTAGATCCCTCCTCCTCACATCGGCTTAAGACTTTTGCCATCTTTGAGTCGTTCTTAATCTATCTCCGATGAGTTGGACTTACTCAATGGCCTCTAAAACCAATTCGGGACCTATAAAATCCATTCAACCCCCACCTCGAACCAACCTATATGAGATCTACACCTCCTACCATACAATGCCTCAAATAGAGCCATACCTATACTTGAGTGATAGCTATTATTTTAGGCAAACTCTACCAATGGAAAAAAATGGTCATCCCAATTACCCGTAAAGTCAATCACATAAGCCCTTAACATTTCTTCCAAAGTTTGGATAGTGTGCTCCGCTTGCCCATCGGGTTGGGGATGAAAAGCAGAACAAAGCTTAACCTTGGTTCCTAGGCACTTTTGAAAAGACCTCCAAAAGTGAGAAGTGAATTGAGGGCCACGATTGGAAATAATGGATAAAGGAACTCCATGCAACTTCACCATATCCCTTATATACAACTTAGCATATTCCTCCACCAAATTGGAAACCTAGATGGGAATAAAGTGAGCCGATTTTGTCATCCGATCTACAATAATGTAACACCCCAAAATGCTAACCAAGAGTCGCTTGTCCATTCACCATTGCTTAATCACTACTTTATGTTTTACTCTTATTTGGGTACTTGAAAAGTTGTGATATTTGTAAACTTGCTTAACATAAATTGTGATCGTAATTTAAGGTATTGTATTGGGGTATTTGCATTATATTCTAATTAGAATTATGTATAACTTGAAAGGGAGGTGAGGGTTATACATATAGGTATATATGTATGCATTTTGGGCAGCCAACCTTTTTTTGGGCAGCCACCTTATGGAGGCAGCTGTGCATGTGATAAACATCACTCTTGAGACTATATGTTTATACCTCCTCTATAGTGAAATTCGTGTTCCTTAGCTCTAAGAAACCTGGTGAACACTCTCTAACAATATTACTCTCAAAATCACAAGCGAAAAACTTGGTCCTTTTGGCTGGAATTCGAGATACACCCTTCTCTTTGGTGAGTAATCGAAATCTGTTTCTGAGCTAAGTAGTGTTTAGTACTTTTATAATATCGCATTCTCTAGAACTCATCTTACAGTGAATAAATATGTTTTGGAAAGACATTTCGTATACCTACAACTATTATGTTTATGTAAAACTCTAATTTAGCTGTTATGGATTCGAAATATGGGACGCAACATAGGACAAGTTCGGTCCAGATTTCGGATTTAGAAATCCTGTATGAACAACTGTTAATGTATCGATGCTATCTTTTTGTACTAAATATATTTTGCAGTGATTCTTGATTGTTTGCAACCTTAAGAGATGTACCTACATCTTTCATGAAGGATATACAATCCATTTTTGCCGTTTTCCTTTTCAAATCTAAGTTGCGACTTGAGGTACTTGGGAGCATAGTTGTATTTGTACAGGCTAAGCTTACTTGTGATGATTATCCTGTTTTGCATTAACCTTATTGAGCTACTAGGGATTAAAGAAGTTATTTAATTTTATTTTAAGGTTGTATATACTCGGGAACAAGTTGAGGACCTTGATATTTTTGTTGGTCTACGGTTTGAACTCTTGAAGTTGTGTTGGACTGTTTCTAAGCTAAGCACTGAGGTTTGTGTAAAAATTTGTACTTGCACTCTTTTAACTGCTGATATATCTGAAGTTGATCTTGGTACCTTGGTTACCTCTTGTCACTTTGCATTATCGTGTTGGTATCCTTTAAGATGTTAAAGACTCTTGTGTAACTCGCCCACTTGTAAGGATTGTTTGATCAGTTGGCACTCGTGTTGGGACCTTGTCCATCTTATGGTTGTGACTTTGTCACTGTTGGCATGCCTCTTGATTTAGATCATTTGTCATCTTGACCCTAGATTTTTAGTCTGTCTTAAGAATGGAAGTAGTCCAATTTAAGTACGAACTAGAAAGCCATTTTTAATATGGTTCTTGGTTCTCTTGATTATTGGGTTTTGACCCTTCTTGATACAGGGTGTCCGTCCTTCTTGTTACCTGCTTGTGCTTGGTGTGACGACATGATGTATATATTGGGCGAGCCTTGTTGTTGAATCTCTTGGAAAACTGTGCTATGAGCGTTCTTGACATTTTTGATCTTTAAATATCGAAATTGATACTCTTTATATTAGTTTACTTGATTTATTTATTATGTTCAATTATGTTGCCAATGACTTGAGAAAGGTAACTTGGTGAATCTGGGGGCTCCGAACCTATAGTTTTTGCACCACTAAGCTATATGCTTAGCGATAGTTGTTTTTATCATAGGGAATGTTCGAGAGGATGCATCAAGCTGGCCATTGGTGATGGAGATTTTGAGAGCCTTAAGGAAGATCACATTTGCATATAGGCATCTATATTTTGTATAAACCTTGGGACTTTTACATGATCTATGTGTTGAATATTTACATGAAATTTTGAGGACTAATTTGATCATGTCACCATGGGTTGTAATATAAGTATGTCTATATGTTTTGTTCTTTTGGGCTGTGCAAACCCAAGTCTTGTAATATACGAAATTTACTATCAGTTTTGAATGTTTGTGTGAAGAATGAACCGGCTGATTTCGGTACTCGGAAGTTAGTAATATTCTTGTTATCTCATCCTTAAGTGTGAGGATAATATATGCATGAAAAGCTCGTCAGTTATTTGCTTAAATTATTCTGGGAGGGTTTTTTCCGTCATAGGTTAAATTCCGTGCCATGTCAGTTTTAACATCAAATAAATGTTTAAATGGGCAAGATGTATATCCTTAACTAAATTATTTATTATGAACCTAATCCCTCTACTAGATTAAAATCGATATTGCCATAGTTAACCTCTTTTAAATGTTGCAAGTATTTAATTAGATTTCTTGTTTAAGTGGTAGTATCCTTTCGAAAGGGTCACTACAAATAACCCAAATAGAGTCATGTTGTCTCCGAACGCGAGGCAAACCCACAATAAAGTCCATATTTGTCTCTTCCCACTTCCAAGTGGGAATACCTATATTTTGGGATAAGCCTCCCGGCCTTTGATGCTCAACCTTAACTTGTTACAATTAGGACACTTAACCACAAACTCTGCGATGTCTTTCTTCATCCCATTCCAATAATAGACCTCCCACAAGTCACGATACAACCTGGTGGCTCCCGGGTGAATAGAATAACGAGAACTATGAGATTCCGACAAGATTAGCTCTCTCAAGTAATCAACATTAGGAACACAAAACTGCCTTGGTATATAAGTACACCATCTCCCCCTTGGGAGAAAGCCTCAAAGAATTTCTTAAGTACCGCCTCCTTCAATTCAACTAAAAGAGGATCAAGGCCTTGCTTAAACTTTACATCCATCACAAAGGACGATTTAGAACTATTATAGACCATGACACCACCCTTGGTGGAATCCACTAATTTAACACTTAACTAGGCCAACCTATGAACAACCTGAAGCAAATCTTTCTTATCATCACCTACATGAGCAACAATACCCATTGACAATCTACTAAGAGTATGCGCTATCACATTAGCTTTACCGGGGTGATAAAGGACACTCATGTCATAATCCTTCAAGAGCTCTAGCCACCTCCTTTGGCGAAGATTCAAATCCTTTTGACTAAACACATATTGTAAGCTATTGTGATCGGTAAACATATCAACATGAACCCCATACAAATATTGCCTCCATATTTTAAAGGCAAAAATAACTGCTGCTAACTCAATGTCATGGGTAGGATAATTCTTCTTATGGACTTTAAGTTTTCTTGAAGCATAGGCAATCACCTTTCCATTTTGTATAAGTACACATCCCAACCCAACTCTAGAGGCATCACAATATACCATAAAACCATCCGTACCTTCTCGTAAAGTCAACACCGGAGCAGAAGTAAGTCTATCTTTCAACTCTGGGAATCGTTAATCACAAGCTCCCAACCAAATGAACTTAGCCTTCTTTTGAGACGAAGCCATCATCAGAGAGTCAATGGAAGAAAACCCCTCAACAAATCTTCTATAATAACTAGCCAAACCCAAAAAGTTTCTAATGTCCGAAGGAGTTAGAGGTCTCGCCAACTCTTGACCGCATCCGTCTCTTATGATCCACCACAATACCCCTACTTGACACAATATGACCAAGGAAAGCCACAGACCTTAACCAAAATTCACACTTGCTAAAATTTGCGAAAAGTTGATGATCCTTAAGAACTTGCAATACTATTCTCAGATGGTCAACATGCTCATCCTCACTCCTCGAATAGATCAAAATGTCATCAATGAACACAATCACAAACATGTCAAGGTATTGTCTAAATAGCCTATTTATCAAGTCCATAAATGTCGTCAGAGTATTAGTCAACCTAAACAACATAACTAAGAACTCATAGTGACCATATCGGGTTCTAAAAGCCATCTTGGGAATATCTTCACCTCTCACCCTTAATTGGTGATAACCCGACCTAAAGTCAATTTTTGAGAAATAACTGCCCCTTGTAACTGATCAAACAAGTCATCTATCCTTGGAAGAGGATACTTGTTCTTAATGGTCACTTTGTTCAACTTTCGATAATCAATGCACATTCGAAGAGACCCATATTTCTTTCTAAAGAACAACATAGGAGAACCCCAGGGCGAGATACTAGGCTAGATGAAGCCCTTCTCTAAAAAGTCCTTTAACTGTTCTTTCAACTCTTTTAACTCAACCGGGAATATTCTATAAGGAGGAATTGAGATAGGTTGTGTATCGGGGAGAAGGTCAATACCAAAGTCTATCTCTCGCTCTGGAGGAATGCCAGGTAGATCATCTGGGAATACTTCCGGAAACTCATTTACAGCAGGGACTGACTCAAAAAGTAGGGGTCTTAGAATCTACATACCTCACCCTAACAAGGTCGTAAATGCAACCCTTAAAGATCATCTTTCTAGCCCTTAAACATGAGATAAACTGACCCTTAGGCATACAATTTCCCCCCTTCCACTTAAGGATAGGCTCGTTCGGGAACTAAAACTTAACTACCCGAGTTCTACAATTAATCAGCGCATAACAAGAGTATAGCCAATCTATACCAAGTATGACATCAAAATCTAACATGTCAAGCTCTACCAAATCGACAAGAGTAACTCTATGGGATAGAAAACTGGGGCATCTTCTATAAACCCTCTTAGCCAAAACAGAATCACCAACAAGAGTAGTGTAGAAACCCAAAAATTATTAGGCTAAACTAGAGCTAAAACGTGAGGGTTAGAATCAATGAGGTGGGAAAGGGTTAACGGAAAGGACTAGGGCAATCCACTATCCCATAGGCACTGCCCTTGTGACCACGACCACCACCACAGTTCATGGTGGGGACCATGGCTCGTGGTGGGATAGGCAGTGAGCTTGCCAAGCTGTCCAAAAGGAGACCCGCCCCCACGAGCCACTTCACGGCTCGTGAAGGCCACCAAGGCCAGTGGGAGGGGTCGTGGTCTTTACTTGGCCAGGAGGGGGAAAGGGGTGGCCAACCTAGGAACTGCCTCAAGGTCCACAGAGGGGACCACGGCTCATGGGGCCTCTCGTGTTCCCTGGGAATCCCACATAAAATGACAGTTATTTTGTGTAGTTCTCTTTTAAGTTGGTATTAAGTGGGGTCATTTTGCCTAAGTTTTATACACCTATATAAGCCTTTTAAACTCAAAATACACCCATTCACCTCATTATTTCCCAAAACCCAAATCAATTCCAAAAACTTCACTCTCAAAATATTCTCTCTCTAGAACTTGAAGAAGAAGTAGAAGAAGGAAGTTGGATCTAGGGTTCAAGAAGCTAGGTTTTCACACCAAATTCATTGTGCTTCATTGATAATGTATGGTAGTCTACATCCATGAATAGAATTCATCCATGGAGTCCCTTCAAAATCTCAATTTCAAAGAAATCCCAAAAATTTAGGGTATGATTCCAAAGTCACGGGTTCCTTTCAAAATTGATTCTAATTATTGAATTATGTTATACTATGCATGAATTGATGATATCCTATGGTTTGT
Organism: Solanum stenotomum; assembly: GCF_019186545.1. Taxonomy (NCBI): domain Eukaryota; kingdom Viridiplantae; phylum Streptophyta; class Magnoliopsida; order Solanales; family Solanaceae; genus Solanum; species Solanum stenotomum. The sequence continues at coordinate 17,952,612 of NC_064286.1, forward strand.
ATATTGTATCCCCAAGAACCCATGAGAGCCCTATATTTCCAAATTCTAATCTTGTGATGTGGGTTTGCTAGTGAAAGAAGAATTTTATGAAATTATGCATGTAGCGATTGGGTTACTTGAATTATGATGATATCCATGTCTAATGTAGTGAATTCTAGATGTGTTGATTTGATGTGAAATTTGACCCTTGAAAGGGAAAATATGATATTATGTATGTTTTATGAAGTTTATGTATATGTTTTAAGAACACTTTGAGAGTGAAGTGTTTACGTTTATGATGTAGTTGTTGATAGGATATTCTCATTTTCACACTTATGCATGGTTATGATATAATGTGAATGGTTTTCTCATAGTATGAAGATTCTAAGGTTGTAAGGCTTTCTCACCAATTGAATCTATATGTAGACATGGATGGTGAAAGTGTATTCTCATGCATGATCTAAGAGTTATCCTATGAATTATGTTGGATTGAATGTCAAGACATTCTTCCATAAATATGAATTAAGTCAAGACTTAATACATACTCTGTGGGAATGAATGATTAGCACAAAATGTATATTAATATGAGATGGAAGCCCTCACGTTAGTTGAGCCCGGGTTTCTAGGAGCAATCTCTTGGAATGGAAGCCCTCATGATAGTAGAGGCCGGGTTTCTAGTAATAATCCCCTTATCCCATAAACTATGTGCCCCCATAGGTTGTTTAGATAATGGATCCACCGAAGCTAAAAGTATGGTTCTACCTTAGGCAAGTAGAACACCCCTTCTATAGTGTGGCTAAATGCCTAAAATGTTGTAGTGAGGTTTAGAATGATTCTAAGATCATTTCTCATAAGCCACGTCCAGTACAGTCTTATTCATGAGTGTGAAGAGCACCACATTTATGAATGAAAATCTATAAGATGATTAGGAAACTTCACTTCTATAACGCCCCTCAAAATGAAGTAGGAAGAACTAAAGCTTCACGTGTGTTTTGATGGAGTATGGTTGTCCTGAGTCTTGTTTAAAAGAGTTTCGTGAGTCAACATCAAGGTACGTGCTAGACTCTATGTTAAAAAGGTGTTTTTAAATGATGGTTTAAGGAGGAGGCATGTGCCAAGCCAAAGGGACAAGACTTGTTCAACCTTGGCCAAGCTACTGCCCCATGACAACGGACCACTTCACGGCCAGTGGTCATGACCACGGCTCATGAAAGTGGCTGTGAAGGTCACTTGGTGGCAAAGTTTGCAAGGCCATTTAGCCAAGCCACTGCCTCCAAGTTCACGAGCATCACCACGACCCGTGGTGTTGACCACGGATTGTGGGAGCTTCTGTGAACTTGATTTGGCCTTGGAGGGCTTGGCAAGTGAGGGAGGCTCACTGCCTCAAGGACCACGGGCACCACCACGAGCTGTGGTGCCCCTCACGACCCGTTTAGTTGGGCGTGGTCCCTGACGGGCTGCCTCAAGAGAAGGGTTTTTAAGTAATTTCATTTTAATTGTTTATTATGTGGGGTTGATTTTAAATGGTTTATATGATGAATATATAAGGTTTTAAGTCTTTTAACATGTCATTTAATCTCTTTTTCCAAATTAAATTCCAAAGTTCTTCTCTCTCAATATTTCTCTCTCAACTCAAGGAAGAAGGAGAAGTGGAACCTAGGGTTTTAGATTTCAAGCTTTCTTCATCAAATTTTCGTGGGTTTAATCAATTCTAAGGTATGGTGACCCTTGATCCTTGATTATCCTTTCTTTCAAGGAGTCCATTCAAAAGGGTTTCAAAAGTCTTCAAAGAACAAAAAGCCTAATTTCTATTCTAAGCATGGGTTCATTGATAAATTGTTTTCAAAAGAATTATATTGGTGAATTAAAGTAGAATTGATGATTTGATATGAACTTCCTTCAAGAATCCATGTTTTCTCTAAAACCCTAAATTTGCTATGAAGTGGGTCTATTTCTATAAATTCAAAGTTGATGGAATTATGTGTAAAGTGAATTGTATTGATATATCTTGTGTTGTTTAATGTTTATTTATGATTAATTGTTGATAATGGATGAATTAAGGGTGGTAAGCCTTATGGGTGAAGTATTGATGATGTTGGCTATGGCTTTGGATTATGGTAAGAAAGCTTGAACTCTCTTTATGGAATTGATTGTTGTTGGTAGGTTGAACCCACCTTTGGTGGAAGTGTTATATCTTATTCTTGTGTGGTATTATTGGGAATTGAGGCCATGAAGGGCAATATATGAGTGTTATTATATTGTTGTATTTTTATACATATATGAGGCTATATGTCAAGTCCTATATGAAGCTATATGTAAAGTTTGTGTGAAGCTATAATGTGAAGATATTCTAATGGTATAAATGTGATAAGGTATAAAGTGTTATTATGCTAATGTGAAAGCATGTCTCTCTTGAAATGGTGATATGTGGTGATGATGGACTATGATGAGTTTTCATAAGATGATGTTGTAGATCATATGCTAGACTTGAGTATCTTGTCTTGTGTCATGGAAGCTTGATTATATATATGAATGTTTGGTTTGGCTATGACTTTGTAATGGAGCTCTTCCTATAAATGCTAAAAGAGGAATTCTATGCCAAGACTTGAATTGGTAGACTTAAGCATAGTGCCTTTTTATGTGTCTAGCTTTCCTAAGAAAATGTATAACCTTGAATCTTGGGCCTTAGGGCGATGTTCCCTTCTTGAGTGAAATGATAGACTTAGGGATGGATGGAGCCGGAACGGCATGGAATCCTTATCTAAGAAAGTCAAATGAGCTATCCTTATGAACCTAGATTGGCTATTACTAAGAAATGGGGCCTTTCTTGGGAAGAGGTACTATGAGTTGGTTGAACTAGAAAAGGAACCCTCTCTAGTACATATGTGATTGAATACTCTATGGAAACCAAGGCTAAGCACCGAGTAGATGTGGTTAGGATGGTGGCCTAGTTGAGCATGAGATTAGGCACAATGAACATCCTTGGACATCTCTTAAACCATTTGCCAACATGGATTGGTTTTAGTTCTACCCTTGGCAAGTAGAACAACCTCCACGGAGTAGGATAGACTCCGGATTCCATACCTTGCTAGTGTGGTCTATGTTGGTTAAGGCCTATTTCCATCATGTGGGATGTGCACTCTAGTATTGGATAGGTTCTACAACGTGTAAGTAGTAGTATGGGATGCTATTTACACATGGCACGAGTAGGCTTAAAATATGCTAAAGTGAGTTCCCTATGCCTTAGGGCTATTATGTGATGGTCCCCTATATGCTTGTGTGCCTCTTAAATGGTTTTATAAAGAATGTTGACTTAGTATGTTATAATGTAATGATAAAACCCTTGTCTATGGTAACTCTTAGGAACACTTAGGTGTATTTGATGAGGTTGTATGGGCGGTCACTTCATTATTCACTTAAGTGTGGCTTAGGGTTACTTGAGATAGAGGCTTAAATGGTAATGAAGGAATTACTTTGCTATCTTGTTTAAGTATTGTGCACTTGTATTAATTGAGTTGTAAATGATGTGAATATGGTCTTAATTGTGAATGGTGACTTGAAATGTGGGTTTATGCTTGTGGTTGTAAAGGTTTGTTAAAGCAGGTCTTACAAGCATACATTTCTTGTAAATGTCTGTTGTGCATGTTTTCTTGCATGGTCATCATACTTAGTACTTACTGTACTACCTCCATATTTCTCTATTGTTTTAAGTGTAGGTGGTGGGAAGTGAGGAGATCTTTTGAGGAAGCTTGGGATATTAACTCTTGTCAAGAAGCTTGGTATGTCCTCATATATACGAGGACATAGTTGTTATCTTTCTAGTATTTCCACTTAGACATTGTATAAGACTTACATTTTCTGTTGTTGTAAAGGGTCGTGTCCCTAAGATGTTCTATTCGTGTCTAAGATGGTACATGAGACTTAGAAATTCTACTTCTTTACATTTGAAAGATTTTATGAGTATTATGGATTTGTATTAAAAAGTGTTTTTATTCCTTACTGTTTTTATTACCGAATGCGATGAATGAATGCTAAGGCTTGTATAAGACCTCCGAGAGGTCAAATACGCATGTAACGGTTATGGGGTGCTCCCGGGTCGTTACAACTTCTTTCATTACTCTTAAGTAGTGCCATAGAGTTTAACTCGATAAGGTCTTTCTCCTAATCCTTAACCGGTGGTCTACATGACATGACTACTCAAAGAGCTTACACTTGTAGAATTGAGGGAGACAATGTTGATCAAGGAGCTCCTCCTAAAGGTCCTCAAGTTCCAATTGATCCTTTGATCGATTAAGTGACTAAAGAGAATAGTAGGTTTGGTTTTAGATTATTGACTCGAGCCAAGATAGAAACTCTGAAATTTTATGGCTCAAAAATGGTGGAATATCCTCAAGAGTTCATAGATGAGGTCTCTAAAGTGTTGGACCTTATGGGACTGACTCCGGTAGAAAAGGATGAATTGGCCTCCTATCAATTGAAATATGTTGCTCAGCTTTGGTTTAACCAATGGAAAGAAGCAAGACCAGTAGAAGAGGGTCCCCATGAAGTGGGAAAGTCTTAAGAATGGTTTTCTTGACAGGTTTTTCCCGTTGGAGATGAGAGAGGCTAAGATACTTGAGTTTATTAACCTTCGGCAAGGTGGAATGAGTGTTGAGTAGTATGCTCGGATGTTTACTCAGTTGTCCAGATATTCTACATGTATAGTGGATGACCCTAGGTCGAAAATGAGTAATTTTGTATCGGGTGGGTCCAACTTAGTAGCAAAAGAATGTCGTATGTCTATGCTTGATCAAGATATGAATATTTCTTGTCTTATGATTTATGCCCAACGGATTGAAAAAGAGAAACTTATATACCGTGAGTTGACGATATTTTTGATACATTTTACGTGAGAGTTGTGTGTGTCTGGTCCATTTTGTATTGGAACTAATGTTTTCTATTTTGTCTTTGCAAGAAATAGGCTTTGACGCGGTTGAGTGAAATGACAGCTGAAATTCTGTTGAAGTGGCCACCCACGGAGGGACCTACGGACCGTAGTTCCTGTGATGGTCTGTCGATGGGTATGGGTAAATAGGAGCATAAGGGAATTCTGACCAAGTGTGGAACTACGAAGTGATCCACAGACCGTAGGTTGACCTATGGGCTGTTCTGCACATCCGTCGAATGTGTTTAGAGAGTTGAAGTTCTAGTACCTAATGAAAATCCTAAGTGTGGACCGCGAAAGAGGATGCACGGACAGTAGGTCAACCTACGGTCCGTCTTGCACGTCCGTTGATGATGATCAGAGAATGATGGTTCCAGGTCCTGTATAAAAGTTCTAAGTGTTGACCAACGGAATGGGACCTATGGACCGTAGGTCGATCCACGGTTCATAGGTCCAGTCGGCGATAAAAGTCGTATCCCAAGAGTTTATTTCCTTATTTTGTTTCCTTTTTGTTTAGGACATATTTTTCTATAAATTAGGGATGAGACATTATTGTTTACTTGTAGTTCTTGATATTTTCTTTGGAATTAACTTGCAAACTTTGGCAATCTGATTTCTGGATTTCGGTTTATAAGATTTTCTCTTTAAAATTCAATTGGAGATTTTGGGTTCTTTCTACTCTAAACGTTAGCTCATGAATTCATATTATCAAAACATGAATTGTGTTCTTTTGAGAATGAGTAGCTAAATCCACAACTAGGGCCGTGGGAACTTATTGAATAACGTTATCAAAGACACTTCATCTGATTCTAAGCCTCAACGATCGTTAGTTAGTATATAACCCAACTAAATAAGTTGGGGTCGAATACCACAGGGAGTAGTATGTGTTTAAGATTCAATAGGAAAGTATGAACATGCGCAAGTCAATCATAGGAATAAACATTATCGAATAAAAACATACTTCAAATCAGGGGGTGACACGAATGTCAAATAACATGGGGTTTTGGTTTGAAATGATCAACTACAACATCAGCAATTACAAAGAATAACAATAAGGAGACGGGTTCTTGGGATGTGATTCGATTATAGGCTAATGTAGACAAATGTGTAATTGCAATTATTAGAAAATATTTGTAAATTAGTGAATACGCTAGACTATAGACGAGGTAAACTTTCTCTCAAACAATTTACCCCGAATCAAGTTAATTTTTCTCATCGACAAGCATACAAAATAAGAACAACCTACTCCTTAGTCCATTCACTCTCTTAAGCTGAATGTGTGGAAAAGGGTTTAGGATTCACTCTCTCTAGTTTAACCCATGACAGCCCAATACCCACATACCATCAATCAATAATCATGATTTTAAAACTTCTCTCTCGAACAAGACAAAAACACGAAGGTAGAACTGTATTTGCAGGTACAATACTTTAATTTTAACCAAAATTAATGATTGAAATCACTTCTAAACAACATTTAAACTAACAATCAGCAATGCCCATAAGGTAAATCAACCCATAATTACATAATCACACTCCAAGAATTGGGTTTTTCGCTAGACATCATAAAAAGATAAAAATCCTTACCAAATGATGTTTCCATCAACTGGGTAAGATTAATTTCGTCTTTACAAAGGTCAAAATTGAAGAATCTCAAAGACCCACTTCCAATTTCTCAAAAATGGAAAACTTCAATTCTTCAAAGCTAAGGAAAACTTAGTCTCTATACTCAGAGTTCAATGCCAAAGATAAAAAGTATGATTGATATGAATATCCGCTGGTAAACTAAATGTTCAAAAATGTATTTATAGTCGCCAAAAATATGCTGCAAAGGACCAATCGGCGCAGTAAGTCGGGCTCGGCGATCAGCTCGGCGATCCACCCTTTGGTCACTGCTATCGCCTTTTTTCTTTGGCCTTCAAAATCCTCAAGTTCTGTAACTTTGGGCGATCCAACATTGCATCGCGGAACAACTCAGCGACACACCGACTGCTCCTTTGTCTTGTTGACTTGATTTTATCCTTTAGGGCTTGGCACACTGGAACTTTAGGCGAGGTAATGGCCATTCGGCGACTCGCCAAAGGGACTTGGCGATCACCAAGCGTTCATTTCTTCTTTCTTTTAGCTCGCTTCATTCCTTTCTACAAATTAGTGTCCATGCTTTGTTCCTCAATCCAAATACCTGGAAATCAAGGATTTTAGATCAGTTATTGGCACAAAATAGGACATTAAATCTATCCAAATACAGCCCTAAATGAGTCCAAATTGTTGACTCATCAACACCAACTTAAACTTTTGCTTGTCCTCAAGTAAAACTCAAGTTCATCAGTTCAAAAAGGATGCCTCAAACAGTGCTACACAAGACTCAATCATGAATGCTCACATCATGACTCAAATTACTCATGCAAGGATCAATTGTGCACTCAAAGATTCAAGTTGTGACTCACCATTACCAAAGATTCTCAAGTTAACTATACTTGCTTCAAATGCAAGTTCAAGCTCAACAAAGGTACTCAAATGCCCTCACATAAAGAATGATTTCATATTCACACACAATGGTTCAACAATTAATAGTTCCAGAATCAAAAATAACTCTCACGCTCATAAAGATGAGCATATGCATGACTCCACCGATAGGTTATCCATTATTTTCCAATCAACAGTTGTGTCAGCTCACTCAAGATAAAAAAAAAGGTCTTATCAAGGCTTGTAACGGGGCAAAGAGTAAAGGTATGGTCATTTAGGCTCAGTGGCTGCTATCCTCATGAAATGTGGTATGAACAACACTTTCTTTCCTTTTCTTCATCATTCTCATTCGTGCTCAACACTCACCCCATTATTCACTTTCCATGGAATACCGGACATCCCATTTTCTTTTACAACTTTATTTCAAACTTTTTCATTCTTTTTCTTTTTAATTTTTTTCTCTCTCTTTTTTATGGAGGGGTTCCATCTTTCTCAAAACCATGGGTCAAAGGGGACTTCTTCACTTCTTGATTTACCTTCTCTTTTCACCACACCCCCAACTTAAGCTTTTGGCCTAAGTAGGCTATTCAAACAAACCACATTCCATGAGGATTAGGGGTGAAGGGATAAAGAAAGGTCATAATTTCATCAAGTTTCATCCAAGGAAAGGATAAGGCTCAAAAGTTGTTCAAGTGAAGCTCACACACTCACAAGGTAGGCCACAAATGAGGTATAATGTCAATTGTTTCACTCTTTAAAATTATTGCGTAAGATCATTTCAAAAGCTTGCATCACTTAGTCAACCGGACAAACGGGGCAAATTCTAGGTGACAAAACACATGGTTCACGGTAAGCTCATCACACAAGGCATTGATACCAATGCCAAACAAGACTTTACACTTTCGCTAGTGTGCATTGTTCATTACAAGAGACTCAAATTGATAATCGATTAGTTACAATGAGATGCAAAAAGTTCATATATTTCCTATGCAACTTCATTTGCCCTCATCGTAGTCGCACTTTCATCTTTGTTCGATTATGAGCACTATTTAAGTCATCGGTATTGATCAAGACCGATACTCAAATTTGCAAGAGAACAACCACATTCAAACACAATCAAGACATGGCACAAATTTTTTCGAAAGGGTCCAAAAACCATTTGCAATTAAAATAAGTAGCCACAAGCTCAATCATCCACAAAAATAGTGCCAAAATACAATTTATAGCACAAAACCCAATATATATTAATAAAATAATAATCACAAGAGGTAGGTATGTAAGTACCTCACCCCACCACAAAACAAACAACTATTTGTCCTCAAATGCAAGAAAATAACCAAAAAACAATTAAAAAAAAGGGATAGAAAGGGAGGTAAAAAAGGTCTTATCTACATAGTCTCTCTATATGTTTGGGAATCAGTGCCCGGTGCAACACTCTGATCTTGGGCATAAGTGCTTGGAGTCACCACAAAAGTTCCGTCTCAACTGGACCCACCCATGGTGGTGTCTCTTAAAGAAGTCTGGCGCGCAGTCTGGAACATCGCATCCTCAATGTAAGAGAGATCTTCATAAATCTTATCATCTCATGAATCTATCTACTCTTCGTCGGTCTCTGCTTCCGTCTCATCAGCTGCCATATCAATCTGATGTACATCTCCGGTGGTGGCCAGACGAATCTTAGAAGTCATCGGGGAATCAAATTCATCAGCTGCCTCTAATAGGGAAGTGACATTTGTGGACTTCAAGTAGTCCACGTCCTTCTTCAAATTTGTGACTTCGGCTATCAAAGTCGTCACTTCAGAAGACTCCCCTTATTTACTCTCACAAGTTGCGACTCTCGCAGTTAAATCATCAACACAAGTCCAGAGGGGGGTAGGTGCAGCAAGGATGGGAATCTCAATTATCCATAAGACTGTAGCCTCTGCTCGGTTAGCCCTCACATCAGTCGAATGTGCCAGGTACCCCATCTTCAGGATCATAGACTCAGTAATCCTATTAGGATGGGCTTTAGTAGAGGTACCGAGAGCCTGGGATCAAGAAGTGGGAGCAGATATACCTGAAGGCTCAGAGGCTGGAGTAGGAAAAAATCCCTCTACTAGTATAAAGTCAATTTCTACCTCCGAAGATGTATTCTTCGGAGCTGCTCTGCTCCTGTCGGCCTCCTCTCGAGTGTACTCGGCCTCTATATGCCTGATATCAATGGAGGATGTAGGAGTAACCTTAAAATCTCTCTGCCTATCATGAGGAACTCCAGCACGCAGGCACAACTCTACAATCAACACCGAGAAAGGTAGGGAGGTCTGGCTCTGCTGGGCGCTCATGGCCATCTCATATTGTATAATGAGTCCCATGTCAATGCTTTTCCTAGACATTATCATCCCAAGGCCGACCGCCTTAAGGTGGGGGAGGATGGACTCATTCTATGATGGTATGATGGTGCTGCTGATAAAGCCAAACCATAAAAAAGCAACAATACTCAGGTCCTTCTTCTCAATGGAGTCCCCTACCTCGATTCACCTTGGGGTGGTATCGAAATCAACGGTTCAAGCCGGCTCTTCAAGTCATCAGCGGACTGAGTAGTAGGAAAGCCCTTATATGCCAGTGTACCACCTAGAGTCTTGTCAAGTACAATGTTAATGTAATCACTACTACACCTAACTTTCTTCCGCCGAACCATGAACGACTTTACCGATTTGAAGGCACTGGCCTTCTTCTTCCCCTTGGCCACCAACTTTTCGTGTGTAGTATAAAACTCTAGAATCCATGTAGGAATGTAGGGGCCTTGGGGTGTCACGACCTTGGAGCATACTTAGAGAGTTGGGTGAACTTTAGGTCATAATCATTCATACTCATACTACTTTGACGAAGGTTAATGAACTCTTGCATCTTGGCCTCCCTCAACTCTAGGGGAAAGAAACTATCAAGAAACACCAATTTAAACACTTCCCACTCTATAAGACCTGCTCCTACTAGCCTCTCCTCCTTCCATTGATTATACCACACATGGGAAACACCTTTTAATTGGTAAGTGGCTAACTCTGCCTTCTCTATCAAATCACCCCCATAATAGCAAGTACCTTATAAACCTTATCCACAAATTCTTGAGGATCTTCCTCCACTTTGGAGCCATAAAATTCCAGAGGGTACATCCTAGAAAAATCCCTTAGTCTTGAAGCCGTGGAATTAACATTAGGGTTCACGGGAGCAATCACCTCTCTTTTGTCTTGAGTCATCACGGCTTGAGCAAAAACTTGTTAAGTCGCCCTAAACTCAGCATGAGTAATATTCTCGACTAGAGGATCAACCGAAGATTGAGAAGATTGAGGAGGACCTCCTTTATTTAAATTTTCTTCCTCATTACTTCTTGCGAAAACCCTTCTAGTAGTCATCTCCTGTAGACCAACGAATAAGTATTAGGAGAAAGACCTTATAGAGTTAAACTCTATCGCACGATTTAAGAGTAATGAAAGAAGGGGAATTTCCTAAGCATCTTGTAGTTTCACATTCATAAATGTGGTGTGATTCACAATCATGAACAAGACTCTACTAGAAGTGGCTTATGGGACAAAATACTAGAATCATTCTAAACTTTGTGCTCTAATTACCAAGTTTTTCACGGCCTAGGGGTACCCTCTGGATGTAACATGGTGTATAGAACCACGAAGGACTCCATACAATCCACTTAGCATATCATAACATAAGAAATAGGACAATAAGAGGAAAAACGAATTTCAAGTCTAAAATTTTCATAAAAGAAAAGTGGAAGTCTAGACTCTAAGTCTCAACATAACCAGTTATTATAAATTTAGAATGGAATAGAGCCTAGTCCTTACAACATGTCCAAAAAGGGAAATACAAGAAATGAAACTCATCATGATGACTCACGAACAAGCTCTGAAGATACACAAGTCAAAGCTTTAGCCACTAGAATGGTCACCTAGAGAATTGGACCCTACACTTCGGGATAATATAGGAAAAGTAGGCGTTATTACAAAAATGCACAAAGTATTATAGCCATGCATAAAAACATTGAGAACATAGTCAACATAATCATCATCATCATAAAAGCCTTTGATAACTCATATACATAGCTAATTTAGTAACCATAGTTCGTAATTCATATTCTTCTTCTTATTGTTGTTGTGGGAATAAGACTTAAGCGACATGAGACCATGTGAGTTATACATGATCCCCCGGTGTTACCCACACCAAAAAGGGTAGTCCTACTTGCCTACGGTAGAACCATACTTTTAGCTTAGGTGGATCCTCTAGCTAAATAACCTATGGGGGACATACTTTATGGGATAAGGATATTTCTTCTAGAAATCCGGAATCAACTAACGTAAAAGGTTTCCATCTTATGAGACATACTTTGAGAACCCGGACTCAACTAGCGTAGAAGGATCCCATTGGAAGCTGAACTCAACTAGCATAAAAGCTTCTATCTCACATACACTATCCACTCGGTGCTAAGTGATGAGTCTACAAATTGGACTCATTTAGGGCTATATTTTGATAGAATTAGTGTCCTCAAATGCATATTTTGTCTCAATATCTGATGAAAACCCTTAAATTTCAGGTAATTGGAGTTTGAGGCAAAGCATGGACACTATTTGGAAAGAAGGAACAAGGCGTCTGAAAATAACAAAGAAATGAAGGCCTGAAGATCGCCGAGCAAAGTTGGCGAGTCATCAATCGGCCTGGAGATCGCCTTTTGTTCCAGTGTGCTGAGCCCTAAAGGAAAAGATCAAGTTGGTGATGAAATGGAGCGGTCAGCGTGTCTTCGAGTAGTTTCGGAGAGCAGTACTATATCGCCCAACGACTTTTTTTCAAAGCGCGAAGAGGCTGAAGGCTAAAGCAAAAAGGCAATGAAATCGACCAAAACACGAATCGTAGAGTGTATTAGCGATCCCGACTAACTGCGCCGAGTGATTCGCTACAACACATATTTTCAAACACTATAAATACTTGTTTAAATTGTTAACTTAGTATCAAGTCATAGACAATTATTATTCAGACTTAGAATATTTTCTTTTTCAAGTTTTAGAGGGTTTTGGAGACTTTTTTCTAAGACCTAGAAGATTCAAAGGGTTTCAACTCCAAGAAATTGGATGTGGGTCTTGAGTATTATTCACTCTTGACGTGTTTGAAGACTTAATTCTTCATACCTAGTTGATGAAAACTGATATTGGTATTGATTTTTATCTCTTTTACATGTCTAGCTAAAATGCCAATTCTTGGGGTGTGATTTTGTGAATATGGGTTAGATTATTTATTGGGTCTTGCTTGTTGATGGATTATTTGTTGTTTAAATGTGATTTTGTTTAGTATTTGTGTATGAACTTAATGGGATTGTAGTTGCAAATACGATTTCATCTTAGTGTTTTTGACTTGCTCTAGAGAGAGGTCGTAAAACTAAGACTACTAAATTGATAGCCGGAGGTATTGGGTCGACATGGGTTCAGTTCGAGAGAGTGAATCCTAGTCCTTCTCCCACACATTTAGCTCGAAAGAGTGAATTGGCTAAGGCGGAGGCTATGCTTAATGCGGCAACTCGCTGTTCGACAGAAACCTAGTTGATTTGGGGTAAGTTGCTCGAGAGAGAATTTACCACACTATAGTCTAGCCTAGTCACATATACTCAACAATTTACCATCAAAAGCATGTACCAGATAGTCTAGTTTATTCCGTATCCCTATCACAACGCAAGAATCCCGTCTCTCTATCTCGTTTCCTTATATTTTTGTTGTTTTTGTTCATTAGCTTAACACAAATCCCCATTGATAATTGACGGTTGCGTCACCCCTTGGATTTATTATGTTGATATTTGATAATGTCTATATCTATGACTAATTAGAACTAAATTTTATTTTTCTATTAATTCTCAAAACCACTCCCTGTGGGAACGATCCCAACCCTTAGTTGGGTTATATCACTACACGCGATTGTATGGCACTTGAACTGAAATAGTGTCAGTTGATTATGTCAAACATCAAAATGGCACTACTGCCGCGGAGTGGTGTTGTTTGAGAATTCTTAGTTCAGTAAATTTTTTGTCCTTGTTAGTTGTAGCTTTACTTATTTAATTTTTAGTTTTGTTTTGTTTAGTTGTGTAACTATTTTAGGAAAAATGAGTGAGAATGAAAGCTATGGGTATCAAACGGATCACCCTCTCCTGAAATTGTTGAATCTCAGGGACAATCTCCTGACATTCAAGCAAGTGGGGGGTGAAACCATCAAATAGATGTGGCTGAAATTCCAGGTAGTGCTATATCCATGCCCAAATCATGGGATGTCTAATAAAGTGCTACTAGAGTGTTCTATAAGGGTCTTGAACCCAAAAATAGAGGTACCGCTGACCAACTTTTAGAGGGTTGCTTGCTACAAGAACCATACAAAACAGCAGTCAAACTCCTCGATGGCATGATTAAGACCAATGAGGAACTAAAGAGAAAACAAGAGTGGGCTACAATGTTAACTCAGCTGAATTTCTTATCCAAGAATGTCACAGAATTGGAAGAGAAGTCCACAAAAAAGGACAAGCACTTTCCCCTTTACAAGTGTGAAAAGGGAAAGAAGCAGGAAAGTGGGAAAAATGAAGAAGTCCTCGCACTCATTCAACACAAGATCGAAGTACAAGATAATGTGTTGAGAAAGATAAAAGAGAACATTGAAATGCTGAATCAAACGACAACCTACAATTCCATGGTAATTCAGATACATGATGCCAAAATAAACCAATTAATATCAGGTCGCTATCCACCGTTTGACGAGAAGTCGCCTAGTTACACCATAGCAACCTACAAAGATAAGGACTATGTGTTAACTTGCGTCGTGCCACGACGTTAACTAAGGCGCTCTTTGGGAGGCAATCCAAAACCCTGTTTATTGCTTTTCGTTTGTTTTAGAAATAATGGTGTGTTGATTTTGCAGGTTGAAGTGTGAAAAACATTTGAAAAAAATGAGAATGTCAAGGGAAATGATCAATTGGTGAGTCACCAAAGTATTCAGCGACCCGACTCATACTACCATTTTCTGCAACCCCGTTCGGGTTTGAGTTCTTTAAAACTCGGCGAGTATGAGTAATTATTGGCAATTCGCCTACTTGATCTGCAATCCTGATCTTGTCCGCCGTTTGGAACCCCTCTATAAGTGCAGGTCCTGTAAAACTCGGTGAGACATATGACCACGCGGCTAGTAGTCGAATAGATTGGCGAGTGCGACTAATGTCGCCGAATGGACAACAAATCGGATGGTCTTTCAAGCCAAAGGTTTAAGAGTTTCAACTCCCTTTACTTTACCTCATTTTCAAACTTTGCAAACTGACACATAGATCATATTTTCAATATCCCTACACTTTTAGAGTATTTTAGTTATTGATTTGTGCTCGGAACTTAGATTACGTTGTTGTCTAGCGATTTAATTCCATTTTAGTTAGCACAAAAAGTTGGTTCCCAAACTCTAAGTTCTTTGTATCAATTTTATACTCAATGCAATGATATTACCTTGTTGATATGTGCTAGATATCTCTGGTAGGATTAAAATTTTTGTTTGCTTGTTAGATTGAATAATTTTGCCCGTACCAACTTAAATAGTTAATTTCTAAAATTGTACCTTCAAGGAGATGAAAAATTATGGGTTGTGCATGAGTGTCATTTGGTCTAAGCCTAATTTAAGTTGTGCATGCCTTGATTTTGTTTTCGGGGCTTGCAGGGTTGAAATCAGAAAGTTGGGTTAAAAATAGGCACGTTGGGTTGGTTGGTGAGCTGGGTCGAACTTGCCGAACCACTCAGCATTTTGCCTAATGTCCCCATCTCGCCTTTAATTTCATGCTACATGTGTTGTTTGATTCTGTAACTTTCGGCGAGAAGCCTAAGGTCGCAGAAAGCACTCGGCGACTCACTAAAAGTAATATTGATCGCCATTTATCTGCACCTCTGAGTCCTTTTCTCCACTATAACTTTAGGCGAACAAACCTTTGATCACTAAAAGTAGTTGGCGACTCGCCAAAAGGGCCTTCCCATCGCCGACTTCCAATGATTTTTGAACCAATCCCTTCGGCGAGCCCGATCTAGGTCGCCAAAGAGGTTCGGCGAGTCTGTCTAAAATCAATTTTCTATGCTTCAATGTGATTATTATTTAACATGCCTTTAATGTTTTGTAGATATGGTTCGGACTAATCTAACCATGCAACCCAAGAAAAAAGCACAGGGATTTACTATAAACGAAGGGGAATCCAGTCTTCCAAAGAAGAGAAGGCAAGAACTCCCACCGGGAGACAAAGGCAGAAGAAAGAAGCAAATACCTAAGAAAGTAGCCGCTGACAACCGGGCTGAGTTGTCTGAACCTGAAGACAAGCAGCCCTTAATTAACCAAAGGAATGAGCTCCGAGCTAGACCTCAATCCACATCCACCAGGGTTTCCTTAGTTGCCACTCTTATGAGTCCACGATTTGGACTCATTTAGGGCTATATTTTAATGAAATTAGTGTCCTCAAATGCATGTTTTATATCGATATTTGATGAAAACCTTTAAGTTTCAGGTAGTTGAAGTTTGAGGGAAAGCATGGACACTATCGAGCAAAAAGGAGCAAAAGAAGCTAAGAGAACGAAGAAATGAGGATCTGCGAATTGCCAAACCCATTCGGTGAATCGCCAATAGAATGCATATTAGCCTTTTTGTTCCAGTGTGCTGAGTTCTGAAGAAAAGAAGCAAATCAGCAGTGAAAAGGAGCAGTCGGCGTATCGCCATGCCACTCCGCGAAGCAGTGCTACATCACCCAATTATCCAGGACACAAAGATGCTGAAGGAAAATGAGGAAAGGCGACGAAGTAGACCAAAGTAGGGGTGTGCAAAAACCGATTTAACCAATAAACCAAACCGAAAAAAACACTATTGGTTTATTGATATTGGGTTATTAGGCTAACGGTTTTTAAACGGTTTTGCGAGAGAGAGGTCGTAAAACTAAGACGACTAAATTGATGGCCAATGAGAGTGGGTCAACATGAGGTTCAGCTCGAGAGAGTGAACCCTAGTCCCATGTCCACACACTCAGCTCGAGAGAGTGAGTGGGTTAAGGCGGAGGTTGTTCTTCATGCGGCAAGTGGGTGTCCGAGAGGAACACATTTGAAATGGGGTAAGTTTCTCGAGAGAGAGCTTATCCCCGTTAAAGTGTAGCCTAGTCACAATTATTCTATGAATTTACTATCAGAAGCATGTACCCAATGATTTAGTCTATCCCATATTCCTATCACATCCAAAAAATCTCGTCTCCATACTTGCACTTTACTTCATTTTCGTTGTTTTAGTTGTTTCTTGTTTACAAACACCCATTTGATACTTGACGCTTGCGTCACCCTTTTTGATTTGTTATGTTTTCATTCGCCAAAGTATTTAGCTACGATTAGCTCTAGAACTTTCGCACTTAACTACTAATTCTCACTCCCACTCTCTTGGGAACGATCCCAACCCTTGGTTGGGTTACTAAACTATTGTACGATCGTATACACTTGCATCTGAAGTTGTGTCTTGATTACACAAACATCACAGTCCTTCGGCAAAAGACTCTGTGCCAGCTCAGGCACCTCCAGTGACACCTGCACTCCCTATCGTTCCTCCACCTAGACTGCTGAACATATTGAAATGTGATGGGGTAGAGACCATCCTAGAGGAGAAGCTTTTATCTACAGAGGGCCTGGAGGGAAAGTACCCCGATGTCAGGGACACCATCTACTACCATGAGTTTGACCAGTTCACCAGGCCCCGAGGCCCTTACATTCCTTCCTGGGTTCGAGAATTCTATACAGCTTATGGGGAGTTGGTGCCCAAAAGCAAGAAGAAGACGAGTGAATTTAGACCAGTGAAGTCGGTCATGGTAAGAAGCAAAGAAGTTGGGTGGGACAGTGAATATATTAACACTGTTTTGAATAGGCTGTTGCACTCTGCACTTCCTTACGAGGGGTTTCCCATTGCTCAGTCCTTATATGAATTGAAGGGTTGGTTGGCTTCTCTGATTTTTTACACCACCCCGAGGTGGATGGATGCAGGGGTCCCTATTGAGAAGAGGGATTTGAGCATTGCTTCTAGGTTCTGGTTTGGCTTTATCAACAACACCATAATTCCATCCCAGAACGAGTCCATTTTGCGCCATCGACCTAGGGTTTCTGATCTCACAAGAGATGTCCATGAGAGCCAAGCAGAAGTAGACTTCTTTGCCATTTCCAGTCTTGATCACTAAGCTGTGTTGGTGTGGTAGAGTACCCCGGGACACTACGAGGGATATTGAGGTCACCCCTTCATCCTCCACTAACATTTGGTGTATTGAGGCCAAGTACACATGAGAGGAGGTTGACAGAAGGAGAGCAACTCCAGTAGACATTTTGCCAATGGTTGATGTTGACTCGCTACCAGCAGAGGCATCTTTGCCAACTCCGACCTCTAGGCCTTTAGGTACATCCTCTCATTCCTCTTCTTCACAGGCCCCATGTGTTTCCTCCTCCTCCTAGCCAGCCAAGATTACTCAGACCATGATCCTGAAAATGGGGCAGTTGGCCCAATCAGATGATGTGCGGGCAACCCAACTCGAGAAATCCATCCCAAGGATGATCGAGAGTTCCTTAGTTGCTGCACTCACCCCACTTCAGACTTCTGTTGATGCTTTGACTGTGAGAGTCATCGCTTGTAAGAGCAGCCAGGGGAAAGCATTCGAAGTAACAGCTTTGAAAGTCAAAGTAGCAGATCGGAGGAAGGACGTAGACTATCTAAAGTCTACCGACTTCAATTCATTAATAGGGGTTGCTGATGATGAACATACCCCAGAGACTTCAGTGATTCCTCCAGCTACCACAGGAGAAGTACAGAGGGATGGCATAACAGGTGAGGAGTCTGATGCAGAGACCGAAGAGGAGCAGATGGCGGTTCATGATGATGAGATGAAAGTGAGCCAAGAAAAGAGCATATTTAGAAATTTGCCAGATCTGGTGGAAACGATTGTGTAGCCAATGATCCAGACATCGCCCACTTGACGCCCACAACAACTCTTAGAGGATCTAACATTGCTATTCCTTTTGAGGTTACTCCAGGCACCGAAGCCCAAGTCCAGATTGATACACCAGGCACTGAAGCTTCGATAGATCTCCGTGAGTGCATAGACAGGATCCCCTCTTTACCTCCCTCTCTGTCTTACTTTATTTTGACTTTTGGATTTTGTGGTATATGCATTTGAGTACAAATGATTTTTGTTTGTGGCGGGGTGAGGCCCACCTTTGTGCATATTTGTTTTGTTATTTTTGGGTTGAAATCTATAATTATGCCACACACTGTTTTTAGTAGATGTTTGAGCTTGTGGCTCCTTTTGTTTTTCTTTGAAATGATATTGAACGTTCCAAAATTTTCACCGCCACCTCTCTTGTGATTAATAGTGGTTGTTCCTTGGCAAATTTAAGTCTCGATTATGATCAATACCGATGACTTGAATAGTTTTTATAATAGAACAAACATGAATGTGTGGCTACGATAAGACCAAATGAGGTTAGATAGACAATATGTGAACTCTTTGCATCTCGTTGTGACTAGCCAATTATCAAATTAATTCTCTTGCAATGAACGTTGCACACTAGCGAAAGTGTGGTGTCTTGTTTGACTTTAGTGTCGATGCCTTGTGTGATGAGCTTACTGTGAACCATGCATGATAGCACCTAGAATTTGTCCCGTTGGTATGGTCGACTAAGTAAGGATATCTCTTGATATGATCTTAGGAAACTTCGAAGAGTGTGAGTCAATTTGACATATACATTTTTTGTGACCTACCTTGTGTGTGTGCGAACCTCTTTTTAACACCCCTTGAGCCTTATCATTATTTGGAAGAAACTTGATGAAAGCGTGACCTTTCTTGACTAAGCACTTGTAATCCTCTTGATTTGTGGTTGATTGAATAGCCAATTTAGGCCAAAAGCCTAAGTTGGGGGTGTGGTGAAAGGATAAGGACAAAGTCAAGAAGTGCAAAGAAAGACTTCTTTAACCCATGATGATGAGAAAAATGGAACCCGTCCATACAAAGTAAAAGAGAAGAGAAAAAGAGAAGGAGAGAATAAAAAAGAAAAGTTGTGGAACAAAATACAAAAGAAATGGGTTTCCCAAACAATCCATGGAAAGTGAATAATAGGATGACTTATGAGCACTAAAGAACATGATGAAGGAAGATGAAAAGAAGTGTTGTGAGCACCATATTTGATGAGGATGAAAGTCATTGAGCCTAATTGACCATACCTTTGCACTCAACCCTATTTCAAGCCTTGAAAAGACCATTTTGATATTGAGAGAGTTGAAACAAATGTTGATTAGAAAATATGGGTAAACCTATGGGTGAAAGCATGAATTGTGCTCCTATTTTTTAGTGTGAGCATTGCATTTGATGCCGAAGCTTTATATGTTTAAACCTTTATGTGTGAATATGGAATCAACCTTTGTGTGAGGGCATTCATAGACTTTTGTTGAGCTTGAACTTGCATTTGAAGCAAGTATTGCGAGCTTGAGAATCTTTGGTAATGGTGTGTCACAACTTGAATCTTTGGGTACACAATTGATCCTTGCATGACTAAATTGAGTCTTGTTGTGTACATACATGATAGAGTCTTGTGTAGCACTGTTTGAGACATTCTTTTTGAACTGCTGAACTTGAGTTTTACTTGTGGACAAACAAAAATTTAAGTTGGGGGTGTTGATGAGTCCACAAATTGGACTCATTTAGGGCTATATTTTGATAGAATTAGTTTCCTCAAATGTATATTTGGAGCTTGAGGCAATGCATGGATACTAATTGGCAAGAAGGAACAAGGTGACCGAAAATAACGAAGAAATGAAGGCATGAAGATTGCCTTTTGTTCCAGTGTGCTGAGTCTTGAAGGAAAAGATCAAGTTGCGATGAAATGGAGAAGTCGGCGTGTCACCGACTAGTTCCGCGAAGCTGTACCATATCGCCCAACGACTCAGAGCGTGAAGAGGCTGAAGGCTAAAGCAAGAAGGAGATGAAATCGACCAAAAGGCAGATCGCCGAGTGTATCGATGATTCGACTAACTGCGCCGACTGACCCACTACAACACAAATTTTCAAACACTTTAAGTACTTGTTTAAATTGGTAACTTAGTATCAAGTCATAAACAATAATTATTCAGACTTAGAATATTTTCTTTCTGAAATTTTAAAGGGTGTTGGAGACTTTGCTCTAAGACCTTGAAGATTCAAAGGGTTTCAACTCCAAGATTCTTCACTCTTGATGTGTTTTAAGACTTGATTCTTGATACCCAGTTGATGGAAACGGATATTGGTTTTGACTTTTATATGTTCTACATGTCTAACTAAAACCCTAATTCTTGGGGTGTGCTTTTGTGAATATGGGTTATATTATTTGTTGGGACTTGCTTGTAGATGGTTTCTTTGTTGTTTAAATGTTATTTAGTTTAGTAGTTGTGTATGAACTTAATGGGATTGTAGTTGCAACTACGATTTTTCATCTTGGTGTTTTTGGCTTGCGAGAGAGAGGTCGTAAAACTAAGACTACTAAATTGATAGTCGGTGGTATTGGGTTGACATGGGTTCAGCTCCAGAGAGTGAATCCTAGTCCTTCTCCCACACATTCAGATCAAGAGAGTGAATGGGCTAAGGTGGAAGTTGTGATTAATACGGCAACTCGGTGTTTGAGAGAAACCGAGTTGATTCGGGATAAGTTGCTTCAAAGAGAATTTACCCCCACTATAGTCTAGCCTAGTCACAAATACTCAACAATTTACCATCAAAAGAATGTACCCGATAGTCTATTTTATCATGTATTACTATCATATCCCAAGAATCCCGTCTATCTATCTTGTTTCCTTATATTTTTTTTGTTATTTTTGTTCATTAGCTTAACACAAACCCGCATTAATAATTGACGCTCATGTCACCCCTTAGATTTATTATGTTTATATTCAATAATGTCTATAGCTATGACTAATTAGGACTAAATTTTATTTTTCTATTAATTCTGAAAAGCCACTCCTTGTGGGAACGATCCCAACCCTCTGTTGGGTTATATCACTACACACGATCGTATGGCACTTGAACCGAAATAGTGTTAGTTGATTATGTCGAAACATCACTTAGTTAGCTGACGTGAGAGCTACTAGACTGGAGAGAGATGCCCCCTTCATGATTGAGCCTGCTATATTAGTTGCATTGATGCCCCTACTTGCTTTTATTGATGATCTGACCGCTAGGGTCACAGCCTGTGAGAGCAGGCAGGAGGAGAGCTCTGAGGTTTTGGCTTGGAAAGCAGAGGTTGCAGACATGAGGAAAGATGTAGACTATTTGAAGTCTACCAACTTCACTTCATTGATTTAGACTGCAGATGACGTAGACAACCCTGAGACCTCAGGGATTCCTCCGAATAGCACCAAAGGTATACACAAGGAAGAAGTTGTAGTTGAAGAGTCAGATGCTGATACCAACGAGGAGCAGATAGAGATGTAGCTGGTGAGCATCTACAGAGATCTACATAACCTTAGGGAGGTTGAGAGAGAACTTGGTGACATTGTTGTGACTGAGGATATTATGATAGATGTCGCTATGAAGGCTTCCATCGCATGAAAACCTTTTGTTGTTCCTAGCGGAACTGGTACTTTTGAGGTGACTCAAGGCACTGATGCCCAAGTCCAGATTGATACACCAACATTGAATCCCCGACAAATGGGCTTTTCCCACACATTCTGATCGAGGGAGTGAATAGGCTAAGGTGGAAGTTGTGCTTAATGCGGAAACTCGACGTTCGAGAGAAACCGAGTTGATTCGAGGTAAGTTGCTTCAGAGAGAATTTACCCCTACTATAGTCTAGCCTAGTCTAGTCACAAATACTCAACAATTTACCATCAAAAACATGTACCCGATAGTCTAGTTTATCCTGTATTACTATCACATCCCAAAAATCCCGTCAATCTATCTTATTTCCTTATATTATTTTGCTGTTTTTGTTCATTAGCTTAAGACAAACCCCCGTTGATAATTGACGCTCGCATCACCCCTTAGATTTATTATGTTTATATTCGATAATGTCTATAGCTATGACTAATTAGGACAAATTTTATTTTTCTATTAATTCTGAAAAGCCACTCCCTGTGGGAACGATCCCAACCCTTTGTTGGGTTATATCACTACACGCGATCGTATGGCACTTGAACCGAAATAGTGTTAGTTGATTACATCAAAACATCACTCAATCAGCTGGCGTGAGAGCTACTAGACTGGAGAGAGACGTCCCCTTCATGATTGAGCCTGCTATATTAGTTGCATTGATGCCCCTACTTGCTTTTGTTGATGATCTGACCGCTAGGGTCACAGCCTGTGAGAGTAGGCAGGGGGAGAGCTCTGAGGGTTTGGCTTTGAAAGCAGCGGTTGCAGATCTGAGAAAGGATGTAGACTATTTGAAGTCTACTAACTTCACTTCATTGATTCAGACTGAAGATGACATAGACAACCCTGAGACCTCAGGGATTCCTCCAAATACCACCAGAGGTATACACAGGGAAGAAGTTGTAACTGATGCATCAGATGCTGATACCGATGATGAGCAAATAGAGATGCAGCGGGCGAGCATCTACAGAGATCTGCCTAACTTTAGGGAGGCTGAGAGAGAACTTGGTGACATTGTTGTGACTGAGGATATTATGATAGATGTCGCTGTGAAGGCTTCCATGGCAAGGACATCGTTTGTTGTTCCTAGCAGAGCTGGTACTTCTGAGGTGACTCAGGCACTGATGCCCAAGTCCAGATTGATAAACCGGGCACTGAAGCCCCGACAGATGGAGCGACTGAATAGACAAGATCTCTTATTTACCTCCCTCTTTGTCTTACTTTATTTAGACTTTTGAATTTTGTGTTTTGTGCATTTGACGACAAATAATTTTTGTTTGTGGTAGGGCGAGGCCCACCTTTGTGCATATTGGTTTAGTTATTTTTGGGTTGAAATCTATAATTATGCTATACACTGCTTTTAGTGGATGTTTGAGTTTGTGGCTCCTTCTGTTATTTTTTAAATTCTAAATGATTTTGACCCTTCCAAAAAATTTCGCCACCTCTTATATGCACTTGAATGTGGCTGTTCCTTGGCAAATTTGAGTCTCGGTTTCGATCAATAACGATGACTTGAATAGTGCTTATAATTGAACGAACATTAATGTATGGCTACAATGAGACCAAATGAAGTTAAACAGACAATATGTTAACTCTTTGCATGTCGTTGTGACAAGCCAATTATCAAATTGATTCTCTGGCGATGAACGTTGCACACTAGTGAAAGTATGGAGCCTTGTTTTGTAACGACCCTCAAAATGAAGTAGGATAAAGTAGAGCCTCACATGGGTTTTATGCATTAATAACTTGTTAAAATAATGAAGAATAGCCTTTTTAGTTGTTTTTAAAGAGTTTGGAAGTCAACCGTCAATGGACAACCAAGATGTTCGAAAACTAGTCTTTTGCGTGTTGGTGTGTTCTAGTATGTTGTTCACGTTTTTATGTGTTGTTTGGTGTCTAAAATCAGTGGAGGTGACCCTAGTGTCTTAATAAATGTTTTTAGGGTCAAAATATTTGGGTACGACTCCTCGGGACCACCCAAAGGGTCCCCGAGGAGGACCCCAACCCTTGGCCAAACAAGTTGCCAAGGCAGGTTGAAGTTGCTCATGGAGGGAGCATGTCCGTGTCACGGACTAGCTCCACCAAGGGCCAAAATTTTGGTCCGCATCCCAGACATGTCGCGGACTCTACTGTCTCGAGATTTAATTTATGAAACTTGTGGGAACACCTCCGCGTCGCGAAAAACTCCATTAAAGACCTTGATGAAGCTCAAGCTAGAAGGTGGGTTTTCAACGAATTTCTTCTTCAATTTCATGGGTCTTCAATAATTAAGGTATGGTAACTCTTGATTCTTGAATAACCTCTCATTCAAAGAGTTCTATCATAGATTTTCAAAAGTGATTCAAAGACCAAATTCCCAATTTTCAATCTAAATATGGGTCCTTTGTCAAATGATTTTCTAAATCATTCTATTGATGAATTAATTTGGAATTAAGGTTTTTAAGATAGTTTTCAAAGGAATTCTTGAAGAACCCATGATCCCCAAATTCTCAAAAATTGGCCTATGATGTGAGCCTTTGTGAATATGATCTCTTTTGGTGAAATTATGTTTAGATTAGATTGTATTGATGTTTCCTATGATTATCTATACTCATTCATGTTGAATTGTTGGTATATTGATGAGTTGAGAATTATTGCCTTATGGGCAAAGTTATGGGTCGATCCCTCTGTTTATAGAATTGTACTTAGATTATGTTTATGTTATTGAATTACATTGTTGATTCCTATTGATATCTATGTCAATTGATTATGAATTGTTGAGGATTGATCCATGGTGATCATGGCTTGGAGAATTGGTAAGTCGACCTAACTTCTAGTCTATAGTATGAGAATTGATGTTGTGTGGTTTGGTCCACTTATGGTGGCGGTGTTTACTTCTTGTCTATCTATGCATGTTGAGATCATGGCCTTGAAGGCAATAGATGTGAATTGAATTGATGATTATGGTTGATACGCTCAAATTACACCTCCTTAATGAAGCATAAGCGGTCGTTATCAAGTAAAGAACCCAACTTGCAGGTTGGGGTCGATCCCACAAGGAAAATGGTTTAGACTTTAATTTAACCAACAATTATATTCGATTAGTCAAATTACTTCCAGAAACAAGTAATAAAAATGGGGGTTTTGTGAAACAAATTGTAAAAATTTAATAAGTAATCAGTAATCAAAACTCAATTTTGGTTGTTAATAAGAGGAGAGAAATAACTAGGGTATACGTGTTCCCCACAAGCTCATAACGCAGTAATCCTAGTAATAGCAGTCCTTTCCTAGTGTACTACATGCAAAGTGATAATTTAGTTATCTCTAAATCCTTGGTCCGGCATCTAGAGAATTACACCCCGCACCTTGGTCCGGCTAAGTGTGTATAATTTACTAACCCTTACCTTTACCTCATATTAGACATCATAATCGATGTTTGGATTAGTTATTACTTCGCACCAATCGACACTAGCCTATTTTATAGTATCACACTAAATCTATGTTGATAATTCTTTTCTTGTTGATTACCTCCTTGGTCCGAAAAGTAGCAACAAGGAGAGTTCTAATGCGTGCACTCGTTAAAAAGACTTCTAAACTTTTAGAATTATCAATGCATGCAACAACACTATTTAAGAATTTCTTATTTACTATTCATATTTTGTTAATCGCTCATGGTTCGCACAACCCTAGTTGCGGGGTTTAGTTACCCATAATCATATGAACACAATTCATTGTTTGAGGTGAAAGAATTATGAACTTACGTAAGAAGAATAATAAACCCAGAATTTCAACTTGAATTGCAACACCAAAATCTTCAAAACGAACTTAGGAAATTAATAATTGCTAGGTTTGCAAGAATAATCTCCCAAGTAAAAAAATAGAACTAAAGTAATAATCTCTAACCCCTAAAAATGAGGTTTACATGGCCCATTTATAGAAAACAAGTCCTAAATTAAAAGGGAAAAAAAATAAGGAAAGTTTGTTACAAGCACGCGTCTTCATTCCACGAGACTGACTCACGGACAGTCAATGGATGTACGGTCCGTGAGTCCCTTCCGTCAGCCAGGACTTAGAAAATATATCAACTTCCAAAAATCAGCTTCTCTGAAGCAAACGACGAAACTGCAGTACGGATTGTAGATCAATCTACGGTCTGTCAATCCCCTTCCACAGCTCCACACTCAGAATCTTCAAAAATCAGGTACTGGAACCCTCGCAGTCTCAATCTATGGATCAACAGTACGGTCCTTAGATCAAGCTATGGACGGTCAATGGTCACTGTGGTTCCACACTTGGTCAGATTTCCCTGATTTGTATTCCATACCTTGGCTTCTGATACGACCACCATCTACGGAGCGTCAATGGACCTACTGTCCGTAGATCACCTCCGTAGGTTCCCTTTTCTGTATTTCTTTCAGTTGTCTCTTTAGTTCCGCGCCTGAACATCTTTCCTGCAAAATATGATAAAAACACATAAAAACCAATACAAAAAGGCCCTAGATACACACAACTTGTAAGTTAAATGTATTAGAAATACCGTAAACTCGCAGTATATCAACACCCTCAACTTAAATTCGTTGTTTGTCCTCAAGCGACGCACTAGGACTCTAAACGACACTTGTATAGAAGCAAGCATTTCAAGCACAAACAATCAATGGCTCTCTATCCCACTCACTTTCCGAGTGCAAAATTTGTTCTCTTAGACTCGATAAGCTAATTCATGTGGATCAAACCATGACAACAATCGACCAACCAACCCACAACATACACTGTTTTACTATCACCAAAGTACCAACTTTCCGAAACTGCAACTAGTGCCCTCACTTCAAACGAAATCCCTTTTCTTTCACACAATGACTATGACTTTGAGTATAAGGATTCATTCAACACTCACACTCAGAACAACTTCAAGTACAATTAGTGCTCAGTACCATAGGCTTGCCCTTATTTTCACTGCTTAGACTCCCCAATTTAGACTCTAGGATCACTGTAGGACTTTCTTGGCTTGTAACGTAGGATCAGGATCAGGTGTGGTACATTTGGGTACTTCTTAGTGAATTTCTGCCCTCCTTGACACGCTAGGCTTTCAACCTCTTTCTGCCCTATTTTTGTCATCCTACCATTTTACCTTTTATTCCTTGATTTTCTTCAACCATAGATGTGACTTTAGGCTTTTCAAATCTTTTTGCTTTTCACTTTTATCTCTTTCTTGAGTTTTTGTTTAGCTTTCAACAAGTCACATCCATTCCTTTCTTTTCTTTCCTTTAACATCAAACTCTTTTCATACCCATTTTTTCTTCGATTTCCACTTTCATAGCCGCCCTCAACTTATGGATTTTCCGTTGGTTGAAGTGCACAATACTCGTTATTGGGTCAGGGCCAAGATTGTAGTTACCTTTTACATTAGTCACCCTCAACTTAGGCTTTTGACCTAATATAAGGTGCACATGTCCAAGGAGGGACCGGGCCCAACATAGTAGATTTATGGGAAGGTGAGTTCGGGATTTAGAAAGAAATGGTCTAATTTTAGGCTCAAAGCATTTGGATCAAAGGGAGCATTTATTTCATTTAGTTGGATCTTTCATTTAGGAAATTTGTGGACTTATCAAAACAAGGGCCTATGATCACCTCCTAACTTCTAAAGTGAATTGTCTTAGCAGGACTAATCGGGCAAGTTCTAGTTTTACACAATAACTATTTGAACAATCACTATTCTCACATACGCTTGGCACATAGTTTCATTATCAAGTTATCAGATTACCCAGTTCACGTTTCAACTTAATTCATGCCATCAAGTTGATTCATTATCATGTCATACTCAGAGTCGACACATTCAACTTGTCTTAGCCTACCAATTCTAGCACACACACAAAATTTGGACGGGTTATATTTTTCATAAGCCATCATGCTTCATTTTTTATTTCATGCTTCTATACATACAATCCTAACACATGCCGATTCAACAGAAATTAAACAGTCTCTTAGGGAAAAAGAACACAGGCAAGAAAACCCCAAGAGAGGATTTATGAGTGGGGTTACTTAGACTTCACCCCATCACTCACAATCCATTTACCCCACCTCCAACAAAAATAGATACGATTGTCCCCAATGCATACAAGAACAGTAAAAGATAGTGGATTGGGTGAAGCAAACCTTTGGAGCATAGCGCCGAAGAATCATGAACGAACGGGTGGGTTCGGTTTCCTAGAGCCTGTTGGAGCAATAGTAGGGTCACCCTCAGTATTGCCCACATCATCCATCATAGCACCATCAATGGTGCTCACAACATCCCTTACAACAGGCGGGACCTCTACAACTTGGGCAGAACTCGATGCCACTGCAACACTCTCACGCACCCTCTGTTGGCGCAACTGTTCATCTAAAATCGAGCCCTTCCTGGACTCCTTCTCTAGCCTACACTGTCTCTTTTGCGCTTTTTCCTCCTCAGTGCGATTAGAACGGTGCCTCTTACATTTGGCATATGTAGGCTCAAGCCCCTCCTCGGCGGTCCCACTGAATAAAGCATCCAACACCGTATCATCAGCAAATGCAGTAGGTGCGGCCTGAGGGTCAACTTTAGGGGCGGCAAGAATGGCAACAACGCCGGTCCGGAGACTAGCTAACTCAGCCTGCATAGAGGATAGATCTATGGCGGGGGCTGATCGCTCGAGGACTCGCAATTCAAAAGCATCAAGATGCTTATTTACTGCTTGGACATTTCGGTCCATCTTGCCCTCCATCCTTCGCTCTATTCTGGCCTCGGACTCGGCTATCTAGTTTTGCATCCAAGGCTGGATGTGATGCAGCAGTGTGGCCATCTGAGCCTCCAATTTCTGTACTTTGGCCAACGGGGTAACAATAACTCATAACTATGGTGTGGACAGGGATGAACTAGGAACCATACTAGCAGCATGGGAAGAGGAGGCCGAGACAATATCAGAGTGATCTGGTATAATGGGATCACCGCCCTGTGCCTGCCCCACCGTGTCTGCAAGATCTGCGCCCAGGGGAGGTACCTCAATCTGGGGCTCTGTGCGAGGTACCGTAACATTTACCTCATCTCGAATGAGGCCTATATCCAAAGTCCCTGTTGGGTGGATCAACCTATCACATGCCAGATCGGCACGTTAGAGTCCTTGCACAATTGGAAAATCAAACATGGAAAGGGGTAAGTAGTAGAGGTCTTGAATGCCCTCTCGTGAATCTCTGCCAGCAGCATGGGGGCAAAGTTAATCTCCACTCCTACTACCAGTACTGCAACCATGATCGCTCTGTCTGTCAGCCTTGGTCAGTGACACCCTATTACGCACCAACAACCAGAAGAACTTGGCCACAAAATTCAATGTGGCCTTTCAGATACCTAACCGAGGTGTGGCGACCCACTATGCACGCTTGCCATCTGCATCAATGTACTTAGCCAACTATAGTATTACAGCCTCTTGTTGTTCAGCATTCCTCTAAAAAGCACCGCTCCGCACGATGTCCCATCTGTAATCAAACTCCGCTGTGTTTAGTGACCAAGAGTGACCTGTGGTCCGACTATAGTGAAAGCGGTTGATGGTGGTATGTGATATGTCCACTGGACAACCCCGAACCATAGTGGAAATGAGAGGATCTTGGTCCATGGGCTTTGACCTCTTGGAGATCGAGCCACGAAGAGTGGTAGCATAGGAGGTGTAGAACTCTCACACAATCTCCACACTATAAGTCCCAGGGTCTCGAGCCATCCAATCACACATGTAAAGGTTAAAGAGCCGGTGGATGTTAGGGACAGTGTGCAAGCTCCCCGTGAGGACTCTGCGCTCCTTTGTAATAAGTTGGGCCATCTTCCCTTTGTTATTTCTCGTCTTGGCATCCCAATAAATCTGCCATTAGCCCTCAACACACCATCTGTTTGGCTCGCCGGCCACTGGAGTAGGATCCTTATTCCTTGGTGCTGGTACAGACTCCGAGCTAGTGGTCTCATCAGACGAGGCAACTTGGTCATCCTGGCTGGACCCTGTGGCTGACTTGGCATTGGACCCCGAAACATGGGCAAACTCGGACCTTGAAGAATGGCTGGACTCAGTGCCCGAAGCATGGGCAGACTCGGAGCCAGATGCATACACAGTAGCTGAAATGAAGCAGCCCAGTTGGTGACCCGATCAGTGTGTGCTCCTCATCAGACTGGGAGACAGTGACTACATCGGTGATCACCTTCTGGGAGGTGGCTCTAGTGGGTCGGGGTGTCGTGGGGGAAGTCCTTGTGTTGGGAGAAACGTATGCTGGATCTTTTTCTGTGTCCGTATCCTCATCAATTAACCTGAAGCTAGGAGCAACAGATTTTGACTTGCCCTGTTTTGCGTAGGTGACTAGCTTCTTGGGTGCCATCGTACCTGTGGAAGAAATATTAGTGCCAAAACTAACCATAAACAAACAAAAAAACTTTTAGAACTATAAACGAACAGTAACAAAGTCCCAAGAAAATTTTAGACAGAGGCTATAGTGGTCATCCATGGAGGAGACCTACGGTCCGTAGACTGATCTACAGTCCGTAGAATCCTTCTGTGGATCATAGGGCCAATAATATTGGTCACAGATGGAAACCACGGATGTACAAAACGGGCCGTAGATTGATCTACGGACCGTAGTCCACATCTGTGGTTTCATACTTGGTGAGATTTTCAAGTGCATCAACCCACGAACCCAATCTACGGTCCATAGACGGGGTATCGTGGATGCGATCTGTACTAGGTTTCAGCCAATATTTTATTTGCAAGTCCACATCTTAGACCATTTTCAACAATATCCTAGTCTAACCAAGCATTTCAACATCGAATCATGCTAATTTGTCATTCTCAGGATTCTGATTAATCATTTGAACAAGTATTTAAGACAAACTTTGGAACCCTAAGTCGAAACTTACATGTAGACTTATAATCACATACAACAAGGCAACAATCACTTTCTATCGTTCCAAGGGTATTATAACTTCCAATTTTATCATGCAATTTCATCTAACAATTACCCAAGGTCAAGACCCAACTCCCGACTTTCTATATTCAATCTATGAACCGAAATTCAAAGTGAGGGGAAAGTCTATTACCTTACAAGCAACGAGGATTAGGGTGATTGCGTGAAGACACTAAGCTTAGCAAGACTAAGGAATCACCTCTTCATTACTAACCCAACACCGGACCTTTTTGTGGAATATGGAATGAGTTGTATTCATAAATGGAAAGGAATTGTGGGAATTATGGGGGAATGGAAAGGATGATTTTATGGAGGAGTTATGGAGTGATTTAGGGAGGTTATGGAATGGTAAAACAGTTGGAGAGTGAATGGAGGGAAGTGGAAATGATTTGAAATTAGGGGAGTTTTAAATGAGGGGGTCCGGGTCGGGTCAGAAAGAACTAGGGTTTGGACTCACGAGACCCCGTCTACGGTCCGTGAGTCGATCTACGATCCGTAGATTAGGACCGTAGATCACTCTTACACTTTGAAAAATTGAGAGGATTACCTGGGGTCTACGGACACCATCCACGGTCCGTGGATTGAACGACGGACCATCATGGGGTTCGTAGACCTCTACACCAGACCATTTTCTGTAGATTTTTCATGGTGTACTTGCATATGTAGCAACCAATAGGCTATTATTTTTACATTTTTTGGACACTTTCTAGACACGGACTCTATGCTAATTCTAGCCAACACTAAAAAAAACTAAAACACCTATCTAAATTGATACAGAGACGCAGTTAAACAAAGAAAACTACTAAATGGAAAACAGAAACCTATCGTTAGCTAGATTGTACATCTTGGGTTGCCTCCCAAACAACGCTTGATTTAACATCGTGGTACGACACAAGTTTCTTGATTACTCAGACTTTATCGAGATTGTAGGTCTCAATCACTTCTTGCACACTTTCAGCATTTCCTAGATAGATCTTGATCCTTTTCCCATTTACCATGAACCTTGTTCCTTCACTATTCTCAAGCTCAACCGCTCCATGGGGGAGCACTTTTGTGAGCAAATATGGCCCAGTCTATTTGGACTTGAGTTTGCCTGGAAAGAAGCGCAACCTAGAGTTGAATAGAAGCACAAGATCACCAACCACAAATTCACGCTTTTCAATTCTTTGATCATGATACCGCTTCATCTTCTCTTTGTACAAGGCTAAACTTTCGTAAGCTTTTAGGCGAAACTCATCAAGCATATTCAAGTCATTCATTCTTTAATTTGAAGCGGCGCCCCAATCCAAATTTAGCTTCTTCATTGCCCACATCTCCTTATGCTCTAGCTCTACTGGTAAATGACAAGACTTCTCATATACAAGTTGGTAAGGAGACATATGAACTCACAAATGGACCCATAAAATCAATTCCCCATACATCGAACAAATCTATCACCATTATAAGATTCATAGGCAGCTCTTGCCTCTTTGAAATCCCACCTTCTCTTTGGCAACGATCACAGGACTTAGCGAAATCATGAGCATTTTGGTGGATGGTAGGCCAGTAGTACCCACACTGCAAAATCTTATGTGCAGTCCGAATACCACTATGATGCCCACCAACAGGCGATGAATGACATGCTTCAAGTACACTCAACATCTCAACCTCAGGCACACAGCGACGTATAATCCCATCAGCACAACTACGAAACAAGTAAGGCTCATCCCAAATGAATTTCTTCACATCATGCATAATTTTTTTTCTTTGGTGAAAAGACAAATTCAGGGGCACAATATCGCTTGCCAAATAATTAGCAAAGTCTGCGAACCAAGGAATGAAATCATGAGAAAAAGCCAATACCTGTTCATCTGGAAAAAGCATCATTAATTTCAGCCCTATGTCCAAGCTTTAGCATAGCCTCTTCCTCTAATCCAGATAAGTGATCAACAACTTGATTTTCGATCCCCTTTCTATCTTTTACCACAAAATCAAACTCTTGCAGCGACAATACCCATCTAATCAATCTTGGTTTTGCATCCTTTTTTCGCCATCAAATATCTCAATGCAGAATGGTCAGTATGCACTATGACTTTAGTACCAAGCAAGTAGGATTGAAATTTCTCGAATGCAAAAACCACTGCAAGAAGTTCTTGTTCGGTTACAGTATAATTCTTCTGGGCCACATTTAGAGCTTCGCTAGCATAGTAAATAGGATGAAGAATTTTCTCTTTCCTCTGTCCTAGTACCACACCAAGCGCCACTTCACTTGCATCACACATTACCTCAAACGGTTGTTCCCAATCAGGTGAAATAATGATAGGTGCAGTAACCAACTTCTCTTTCAACTCTCCAAATGCTCTAAGACAAGCATTATCAAAATAGAACTTACACTCCTTCTAGAGCAGTTTGCACAACGGATGTGCAATTTTCAAGAAATCTTTGATGAATCTCCTATAAAAACCTGCATGCCTAAGAAAACTTCTAACACCTTTTACAGAAATGGGTGGCGGAAGCTTTTCTATTACTTAAACTTTAGCTCTATCAACCTCAATACCTTTCTCTGAAATTCGATGACCCAACACTATACCTTCTTTAACCATAAAAAGACATTTCTCACAATTCAACACCAAGTTGCAGTCTTCACACCTTTTAAGCACCTCAGCTAAATGATCCAGACAACGATCAAAAGAATCACCTACAATTGAAAAATCATCCATGAACACTTTAATAGTGTTTTCCACCATATCAGAAAATATAGACATCATACATCATTGGAAGGTTGCTGGAGCATTGCACTACCCAAATGGCATCCGTTTAAACGCAAAAGTCCCATAAGGGCAAGTGAAGGTGGTCTTCTCTTGGTCTTATGGAGCTATAGAAATTTGATTATAGCTTGAATACCCATCAAGAAAATAATACCAACCCTTTCCTGCAAGTCTATCCAACATCTGGTCTATGAACGACAAAGGAAAGTGGTCCTTTTCTGTCCATGCATTCAACTTCCGGTAATCCATACAAACTCTCCATCCAGTAATGGGCCTCATTGGAGCAAGCTCATTTCTTTCATTTGGAACCACAGTAATACCACCCTTTTTAGGCACACACTGGACAGGACACACCCAACTACTATCTGCAATCGGGTAAATAACTCCCGCATCCAGCCACTTGATGATCTCCTTTTTAACTACCTCTTGCATAGGTGGATTTAATCTTCTCTGGTGCTCGATACTGGGCTTATGATCTGGCATGAGTTGGATTTTGTGAGAGCAAGTACCGGGAGGAATCGCGCTAATATCTGCAATAGTCCACCTAATAGCTCTCTTAAACCTCTTTGACACAGTCACCAAGCACTATTCTTGTCTTGCATTCAAATCTGCCGCAATGATGACCGGCAAAGTATTCTCTCTACCCAAGTATACATACCTCAAATGCGGTGGTAGAGCCTTTAGCTCCAATTTTGGTGACTCCACAATAGATGGTCTTGCGGGTAGGGACTCACGATTCTTCATGTCTAACTCATACTTCTTTGGTTTGGACCGATATTCACATCTATCGAGTGCGGCTACCAACTCATCATACTTTTCAATACCATCACTATCGAAATTCATCACAACTGCTACTAATGCCTCAACACCTAGTCGCTCTTCAATTTGCACTTCTGTCCCACTCTCCACTCTGTAAGTTATAGCAGATACTGTTTGAAGCTCACCACTTTGCTTCATGGACCTACAAATATTAAAAGTTGCTTCTTCATTGTTCAGTCTGAACTTCATCTGTCCCTTTTCCATATCAACCAACGCACGCCCTGTGGCAATAAACGGTCTTCCAAGGATGATGGGAACCTCAAAATTAACCTCACAGTCAAGAATCCCAAAATTTGCTGGAAAAATGAAAGACTCCACTTTCACTAGCACATCATGGAGTACACCAATGGGCCTCTTCACAGTTCAATGGGCCATTAGTAACCGCATTACAATGGGCTTTGGGTCCCTTAGACCCAACTTCTTGTAAATAGACAACTGCATGAGGTTTATGATAGCACCAAGATCACATAATGTCTTACCAAAGTGTAACAACCCTATAGTACATGGGATCGTGAAAGAACCAGGGTCTTCCTTCTTTTGCACAAGAGATCTTGTAGCAATAGCGCTACAATGCTGCAATTTATCATCATCTTCAAACTTACAGACCTTTTCTTTCTCACCATATCTTTCATAAACTTCGCATACCCAGGCATTTGCTCCAAAGCTTCTATCAAAGGAATGTTGATAGAAAGCTGCTTCAACATACTAATAAACCTGTGATATTTACCATCTTCAGTCTTCTTCACTAACCTTTGTGTAAAAGGTGGTGGAGGTCAAGGTATGGGGACCACTTTCTGAGATATCTTCGCTTCCTGCTCTGTTGTCAACTCAGACTCTTCTCTAGCCTCTACCACATCATCTTCTTTTCTAATCTCTGCATCCACCACAGACGACATAAATGGATCTTTTGTTTGCTTACCCCCTCGAGTAGTAACTGCCATACAATGATCATCATTCTTTGGATTCTGGATGGTGTTGCTAGGAAGAGTGCCAGGTTGACGTGGATTCACTGTAGTAGACAACTCAGTTATCTGCCGCTCTAGATGCTTTATTGATACCCCATGGGCATTAACCTTTTGACCAATACCAGACAAGTCATTTATCATCTCCTTTCACATTCTCATCAGTTGCATCAAACCTTTTCATCATCTTATGCATCATATCTTCAATACGCGCCAGATTGCCTCCAGCTTCTCTAGTACCAGATTCATGATTTTGAGAGGGAACATAAGGTCCACCTCGATTATTTCTGTTGCCATAGTTGTTCTCGTTGTAGTTTTTGTCGCGATTGAAGTTTCCATCCTGGACATATTGACCCTCTCGGTTGTAATTACCATAGTTCTAAACTTGGTTTCCTTGACCTCGGCGCCAATTTTCCGTGTTGCATTCTTGAGCGTTATGTCGGAAACCCCCTGTCTGATCATTCACTACATAAGCATCTTCTTCATAGTAACATTCTTCAGCTGGTGGTGGCGTTCTAGTCAAGTAATTCACTGCATTTACCTTATCTGCACCTCCGCTCACATGCTTCAATACCAACCCCAACTCGGTCCTCATCTGTGCCATTTCCTCATGAATCTCCTCTGCAGACTGATTATTTGTAGCATGAATGGCAAATGTGTTTCTCCCAGTATCTGACCTGCAAGTGCTCCATGCTTTATTGTTGCGAGAGATCTTCTCCAATTTTTCTGTAATCTGTGCATATGTGCACTCACCATATGATCCTCCAGCAATAGTATCAAGCACTGCTTTATTGTTTTCATCCTGACCTCGACAGAAATATTTCTTCAGTGACTCATCGTTAATACGGTGATCCGGAACACCTCTTATTAATGAAGTGAATCTGTCCCATGAGCTACTCACAGACTCTCTAGGCAATTCAACAATTATTTACCGTATCCTTATGATTGAGCTTCTTGGACACTGGATAATACCTTGCTAAGAACACATTTCTTAATTGATTCCATGTATAGATTGAGTTATAAAGAAGCTCAATGAACCATATAGAAGCATCGCCTGTCAGTGATAGAGGGAACACTAGCCATCCAATGACATCCATATCCAAGTCTGGTCGACCTACACAACTTCTGCAGACCACCCTTATCTTGGCTATGTGAGCATATGGGTCCTCCGATGGCAACCCTGAGAACAAGCCCCTCGCAATAAGCATCTGCGTTAAGCTACTGGTTACCCCTCGAGGCAAAGGGGGTAAGACTAGAGGTCCATTAGAGTCAGCAATATTGACATTACCTCTGTAGTTGTCACACAGTTGTGGGCCTGGTGGACCATGCACCCTCACTGCATCTCCCAATTGATTTTCAGTTAGACCCCGGTTTTCCCCACCAGCTACTCTTGGGTGTTGTAACTCAACTGCATCACCAAGATTTACTCCGATAGGATTAACTGAAATTCCTTAATTGTTCATTCTTCGCAAAGTCCAGTTCAACTCGAGATCGTACGGAATAAGTCGTTCACCCTGGCTCCGTGTACTTGGCATACACTAGAGTCATAACCTAAGTGAGACAAAAACAACAAGAAAAAGTAAAATTAGAAAATGTTTGACTAACGTTCAATAATGTAGTTAAAATAAATCTAAAAGCTAAATTTCCCCGGCAGCGGCGCCAAAATTTGATACGCTCAAATTACACCTCCCTAAAGAAACATAAGTGGTCGTTATCAACTAAAGAACCCAACTTGTAGGTTGGGGTCGATCCAACGAGGAAAATGGTTAAGACTTTAATTTAACCAACAATTACATTTGATTAGTCAAATTACTTCCAGAAACAAGTAGTAAAATGGGGGGTTTTTGTGAAACAAATTGTAAGAATTTAATAATTAATCAGTAATCAAAACTCAATTTTGGTTGTTATCAAGAGGAGAGAAATAACTAGGGTATACGTGTTCCTCACAAGCTCATAACGTAGTAATCCTAGTAATAGCAATCCCTTCCTAGTGTACAACATGCAAAGTGATAAGTTAGGTATCTCTAAATCCTTGGTCCGACATCTAGAGAATTTCACCCAGCACCTTGGTCCGGCTACGTGTGTATAATTTACTAACCCTTACCTTTACCTCATATTAGACATCATAATTGATGTTTGTCTTAGTTATTACTTCGCACCAATCAACATTAGCCTATTAGATATTATCACACTAAATCTATGTTGATAATTCTTTTCTTGTTGATTACCTCATTGGTCCGGCAAATAGCAACAAGGCGAGTTCTAACGCGTGCACTTTTTAAAAAGACTTCTAAACGAAAGAATTATCAATGCATGCTATAACACTATTCAAGAATTACTTATTTACTATTCATACTTTGTTAATCACTCATGGTTCCCACAACCCTAGTTGCGGGGTTTAGTTACCCATAATCATATGAACACAATTCATTGTTTTAGATGAAAGAATTATGAACTTACGTAAGAAGAATAATAAACCCAGAATTTCAACTTGAATTGCAACACCAAAATCTTCAAAACGAACTTAGGAAATTAATAATTGCTAGGTTTGCAAGAATAATCTCCCAAGTAAAAAAATAGAACTAAAGTAATAATCTCTAACCCCTAAAAATGAGGTTTACATGGCCCATTTATAGAAAACAAGTCCTAAATTAAAAGGGAAAAAAAATAAGGAAAGTTTGTTACAAGCACGCGTCTTCATTCCACGAGACTGACTCACGGACAGTCAATGGATGTACGGTCCGTGAGTCCC
This sequence comes from Solanum stenotomum, assembly GCF_019186545.1. NCBI lineage: Eukaryota > Viridiplantae > Streptophyta > Magnoliopsida > Solanales > Solanaceae > Solanum > Solanum stenotomum. Next base: position 17,990,851 of record NC_064286.1, read on the forward strand.
TTCAGTCAGCCAAGACTTAGAAAATATATCAACTTCCAAAAATTAGTTTCTCTAAAGCAAACGAGGGAATTACAGTACGGATCGTAGATCAATCTATTGTCCGTCAATCCCCTTTCGTAGATCCACACTTAGAATCGTCAAAAATTAGGTATTGGAACCCTCGCAGTCTCAATATACGGATCAATAGTACGGTCCGTAGATCAATCTACGAACCGTCAATGGTCATCGTGGTTCCACACATGGTCAGATTTCCATGATTTGTCTTCCAAACCTTGGCTTCTGATCTACGACCACCATCTACGGAGCGTCAATGGACCTACAGTCCGTAGATCAGCTTCGTAGATTCCCTTTTCTGCATTTTTTTTAGCTGTCTCTTTAATTTCGTGCCTGAACATCTTTCCTGCAAAATATGATAAAAACACATAAAAACCAATACAAAAAGGCCCTAGACACACACAACTTGCAAGTGAAATATATTAGAAATAGCGTAAACTCACGGTATATCAATGATGCATATATTTATGAAGTTGTACTATGAAGGTTATCTATGAAATCCTCAATGCCAGCATGATATTTAAAGTGTGTTGATGATGAGAGGTATAATGTGAATGATAATGTGAGGGATAAGGTGTGGTCTACATGATTGATTATATTAAGTACTATTGTAGATTGACCCCTACCTATAAGACCCCTATATGAATGTGTAATCATATACATGTTAGGAGTACCTATTTAATGTTGAATGTGTCCTTGTCTACTATGATGAAGTATGGGTGTATGGTTTAGAATCCCTAAAGGCTTTATATGTAAATTGCTTATGATTTGGGGACATGGTGAATGTGTTGTGATCCCTTGAAGGGTAGTGCACTCAATATCAATATTGTTGCTATTATGTCACTATGAGGTGCAATATGCACACACACAATCTACATGTATAGCTATGAATATGATGTGTTATGGTGTCTATTGAAAGGTTAACTCTTATATGCGCCCTTACATCTTATTATGCATGCAAAGTGTATGATTAGCTAGGTATGAATATGTGTTGTATAAAGCTGTTTATGTGAAAGGGTTTCTCACATATGCACACACACATGAATGAATGAATAAGGTTTATGATAATCAAGTGAAAGTGAGTCTCTTGAAAGGTTTCCTGAATTGTACTCTAAACTAGACTATGTTATCAATATGGTATGACTATGTGAAAGGTCATTCTCACATAATGTAGGTTTTTTGATGAAAGGTCATTCTCATCTAAGAAACCTTTGACCTATATAATTTGAAGGATTAAATCCCTAAAGCCTATTTTATGAACTAATATTAAATAAAGGCTTAAAGATGTTTAAAAAGGGAGTTGGAGCTTAGCACCGAGCGAACATGAAAAATGAGAGTGGGGGCTTCACGTTTAGTAAGTCCGGCTTCCCACAAGAGAACCATCACGTTTAGCAAGTCCGGGTTTGCAACATAGATATTGTCTCATGAGATGGAAACCTCCATGCTTAGTAAGTCTAGGTTTTCTAGTAGCAATGTTCTTGTTCCATAACTACGTGCCCCCGTAGGTATTAGCTTAGTGGATCCACTAGATAGCTATTATGTATGTAGTTCCTACTTTGGCAAGTAGTACCCTCTCTTTTCGGTGTGGGAGTTGAACATCAGACTCCATGTAGCTCACATGGTCTATGTCGGTTATGGCAATGTCTCCCGAAAGTTAAGAAATGAACTAAGATAAGAATATGAACTCTAGTCATGATTTCTTGAAGAGTTACTAGTGTAGGTAGGACTATAGACCGTACTTATGCATTGCACAAGAGGACTCTAAGGGAGGTTATGATTACGCTCTTTATGTAATGAAGACTATGGTATATTTATGTTAATATGAAAGCATGTTAAGGTTTACCTTACTTATGTCAAGACATGAAATATGATTATGCATGTGAATTACACTTATGACTTCTTAATGGTTTGCTTAGTATATGTGGGGTTATGGGACTCCATGTGTAGATTGCACAAGTGCGCTTGTGAAGGGGTTGTGAGGGTGGTTTACCTATGATATGAACGAAATGGGTTATTACTAATGATGTACTAAATGAATGAGTCCTTATATGATGTTATGAAGTATGTTGGTTTCATGTCTAATGTTAAATGAAGATATTATGACTTGTTGAATATGATGTGCCTAGTATATGGAGGCTTCCTAGGAACACTTGGTGTGAGTAGTATTATGGGATGCTACTTTCACATTTGCGCTAGTGTGGCTTGGGGGTTGTCTTAGGTGATGGTTCCTATGTGAAGACTATGTCTTATGGCGTCCTTATGACTCTATGAATATATGTGGTTGGATTGATGAAGGTTATATGTAAGTTCACCCTTGGTAACCTTAAGGTGATACAATGCACCAAGTATTCCCTAAGGATTGCTTGAGGAAAGGAGTTAAAATAAAGAGGAAGGCAATGTATTTTATGCATTGAATGTGCCTAAAATGTTATAAGTGGCTCTATGTGCTATTATGAATGGTTTCCGTGTGTATGATGATGTAAGTGGTTTATAGTGTGCCTATTGTACTAAATGTTCTTGAAGTCTTTCTAAAAAGGCATGATGCATGGTTTCCAATTAAATGTCCCTTTTAAAAGCATTTTTTGCATGGTTATCATACTTAGTGCATTCTTGTACTAACACCATTCCTCTTCATCTTTTTACACCAAGTGTATGTGCTGGTGGCTAAAGGGACTTTCCTAGAAGTGATAAGCTTGGCTTACTATTCCCAAGTTTAGGTGTGTTCTTAAAGGTTCAAGGACCTTTATGTTTAATAGTTTCCTTAAGTTGTATGTACTAGATAGTAGTTTCTTTTGTAATGTAAGGGTTGTGTCCCTCTTGTGTTGTAGTGGTGTTTTAAGATGGCTACCTTGAGACGTAGTATTCCAATTCTTTATTAAAGGTTTAAATGAGGTGACTTTTTTAGTCTTGTGTTATATTATGAAAAAGTTTTAAATTTTCTGCTATTTTTCTTTGATAAATGCTATTACGAATGTTAAGGGCTTGTATAAGAGCTCTGAGAGGTTGAATAAGCCGGTAACGGCTAGGGGGTGCTCTCGGGTCGTTACAAACTTGGTATCAGAGCATAAGGTTATGAAAATGGTCTTAGGATTCAACGTCTCATGAGCCACGTCTAGTAGAGTCTTGTTCATCGGTGTGAGTCGCGACACATCTATGAGCGAGAGGCTATAGGATGATAGAAGTTTCACTTTCTTCATTACTCTTATGTCGTGCCGTAGAGCTTAACTCCAAATGATCTCTCTCTCTTATTTTCCCTTGTATGGTGGTCTTCTAGATGTGATTACTTGGAAGGGGTGATGTTGCAAGGATCGAGGGAAGAAAAGATGAGTTTTAATGTTTATTATGATGTGGTGACTATATGAGTATATTTGAAGGTAGATTTGGAAATCGTATAGTGATGCCAATCATGGCTATGTGTGACCTATGAGGTTGGAAGCATTACATTGAAAATGTTGTATGGTGGTATAGTTCTCATATGATAAGAGTCGTTATAGTAAGAATGGAATACTTTTTAGGATGATGAGATGCTTTATGGTGATTGGTAATGATAGTAGAAAGTCATGGTGTAGAATTGAGGAGTTTTGAAGGAATGTGGTAACTAGTGTGAGTTGAAAGTTGCCCTTTTTCTTATTAGTGATGCTTCATGGTTGTCCTTGCGTGAATCAGAGTTCTTGGGTAGTCTTGCCCTAAGAGCGAAAAAAGGGGCTTTGTTCCATGAGTTGGTATAGTGTTTTGCTATAAGGTTAACTTGGAGAGTTGCATGTACCCCTTAGTTCATGGGAAGGACAAGAGAATAGATGTTGACCAACTCTAAAGAGGATAGTTGTCTTGTAGGGTTGATCTTAAGTATGGTCATTCAAAGAGAGTGTTTAGATAATACCTAGGCATGGTTGAGCGGAAAGTTACACCAAAGGTGATGATAATGGTATGATGTGATAAAGAGTTGATTAAGCTCACCCCATGTGGGGGATAATGTGCCTAGATGGTAAGGTTTTGAGTGCCCTTAATATTTCTACATTGAACTTCCTTAAGTTCTCCATGTTGAGAACCACTTTGGGTGATAGATATGAAGTGGAGTGGTATAGATACTCATTTTTTTTTTGGATTCTTGAACTCCTCACCTAAAGGAGTATAGTGAAGATTTAGTGGAGAATGGTTCCTACCTTAGAGATGAAGAAGGTAATGATTAAAGGAGTATGCATAACTTGATCCCAAGAGGGGGACATTGTGCTTAATTGGTATGCGATAGTTCTGTTGGTTATTTTAATGTGCTCTTAGATGGGTTTACCCTAAGTGGGGGATGATGAGTGAGCAGTAAGGTTGTTATTATCCTTATCTTTTCCTTCTATTATTCAAGCTTGAGACCAAAGAGTTCCTAGTAGCTTGTTCATGTTTTGGAGTCTTGCGTATGATTATGAGTTGCATGATCTCCGTATGTTATGCATGTCCTAGAAGACACTATGTTATGCATGTTTTGAAGGATTCTTATTACATAAAAATGGAATTTTAGTAATGAAATTCATGTTTCTAATGTCAATATGCATCTTTATATGGTGAATGCACTCTTGACTTCATGAGGAAAAGAGTATCAGCATGCTTAGGTTAGAAGTTGAGAATTTCTCCTAAAATGAATTGACCTTTGTGTAATGCTTGCTTATGAGTTTATGATGCCATGTGTGTATGTTGTGACAAAGAGAAGATAGTCCCTCCTTGAACATAACTAAACATGGTAATGCCATGCATGTTCTTGATAATATGATGATTAAATGATAACACTAGTAGATGATCTATAATCTTCATGTTAGGGTGCAACTAGTATGAATTGTTTAATTGCCTCATGAGTGGAAATGTTGATCATGTCTATACGTCCATTTGTAAGCCATTGCATATTGGACCCTATGATGATATAAAAGGGATAAATATCATGTCATGATTAGGAGAAGGTAGTTCCTCCTATGAACATGAGAAAGGCCTATGTAGTTGATGTAGTATGAGTCGGTGAATAAAGTTTCTACTTTCTTGTGTTGCATGAGTTGATTTGAAGTGCATGCTTAAATGATTTCTTATGATAAAGTTGCATAATGTGCTTTAATGAGATAGTTGCATGTTGTGTTTCTTTGGTGTTTGAAATGAGAATGATGATTTGGAGAAGGAAGTTCCTCCAATGAAATGGGAAATAATAAAGTTGATGCATAAGGAGTAGGTAGATGTGTTGCTACTTTCTTGAATTGCACAAAGTTGTTTTGAGCATTTTATGTGGAGTTGATGTTCATCCGTGATGTGTGCTCTTATGTTGATGTTGTATGTTGTGTATTGTGAGCTGCTAGTTGGGTCATTGAGTCCTTGGAAGTGTTTTAAGTGTCATTCGAGGATGAATATTCCTAAGTGGGGGATATTGTAACGACCCTCAAAATGAAGTAGGATAAAGTAGAGCCTCACTTGGTTTTATGCATTAATAACTTGTTAAAATAATGAAGAATAGCCTTTTCAATCAGTTTTAAAGAGTTTGGAAGTCAAACGTCAAGGGACGACCAACACGTTCGGAAACTAGTCTTTTGCGTGTTGCCGTGTTCTAGTATGTTGTTCATGTTTTTATGTTTTGTTTGGAGTCTAAAGTAAGTAGAGGTGACCCTAGTGTCTTAATAAATATTTTTAGGGTCAAAACTTTCAGGCACGACTCCCCGGGACCACCCTAAGGGTCCTCGAGGAGGACCCCAACCCTTGGCCAAACAGGCTGCCAAGGAAGCTTGAAGTTGCTCATGGAGGGAGAATGTCCGCGTCGTGGACTAGCTCCACCACGGGCCAAAACTTTGGTCCGCATCGCAGATATGTCGCGGACTCTACTGTCTCGAGATTTAATTTAGAAAACTTGTGGGAACACCTCCGCATTGCGAACTTGTTTTCTAACGAAATCTGTGAGAATAAAACTCAAATTTGACTTGTTTAAAAGGTCCAACTAAGTGAGGGGTAGTTTGGGTACTTTGGGGAATAATTATAAATGGTTAGTCTACCTATTTTAGGGTATTTTAAGTTGGTTAAAACCCTAAAACCAAGAATTAGACCCCATTCATCAAATTGACCCTTCCCTCTCAAAATAGATTCTCAAAAACTCCATTGAAGACCTTGATGAAACTCAAGCTAGAAGATGAGTTTTCAACTGATTTCTTCTTCAATTTCATGGGTCTTCAATAATTAAGGTATGGTAAGTCTTGATTCTTGAATAACCTCTCATTCAAGGAGTTCTATCAAAGATTTTCAAAAGTGTTTCAAACACCAAATTCCCAATAATCTAAACATGGGTCCTTTGTAAAAATGATTTTCTAAATCATTCTATTGATGAATTAATGTGGAATTAAGGTTTTTAAGAAAGTTTTTGAAGGAATTCTTGAAGAACCCATGATCCCCAAATTCTCGAAAATTGGCCTATAATGTGGGTGAATATGATCTCTATTGGTGAAATTATGTTTAGATTAGATTGTATTGATGTTTCCTATGATTATCTATTCTCATTCATGTTTAATTGTTGGTATATTGATGAGTTCAGAATTATGTCCTTATGGGCAAAGTTATGGATTGATCCCTTTGTTTATAGAATTGTACTTAGGTTATGTTTATGTTATTAAATTACATTGTTGATTCCTATTGACATCTATGTCAATTGATTATGAATTATTGAGGATTGATCCATGGTGATCATGGCTTGGAGAATTGGTAAGTCGACCTAACTTCAAGTATATAGTATGAGAATTGATGTTGTCTGGTTTGGTCCACTTATGGTGGCGGTGTTTACATCTTGTTTATCTATGCATGTTGAGATCATGGCCTTGAAGGCAATAGATGTGAAGTGAATTGAAGATTATGATGCATATATTTATGAAGTTGTGCTATGAATGTTATGTATGAAATCCTCAATGCTAGCATGATGTTTAAAGTGCGTTGATGATGAGGAGTATAATGTGAATGATAATGTTAGGGATAAGGTGTGGTCTAAATGATTGATTATGTTAAGTACTATTGTGGAATGACCACTACCTATATGACCCCTATATGAATGTGTGATCATATACATGTTAGGAGTACCTATTCAATGTTGAATGTGTCCTTGTCTACTATGATGAAGTGTGGGTCTGTGGTTTAGAATACCAAAAGGCTTTATAAGTGAATTGCTTATGGTTTGGGGTCATGGTGAATGTGTTGTGATCCCTTGAAGCGAAGTGCACTCAATATCAATGATGTTGCTATTATGTCACTATGAGGACCAATATGTACACACACTCTACATGTATAGCTACTAATATGATGTGTTATGGTGTCTATTGAAAGGTTAAGTCTTATATGCGCCCTTACATCTTATTATGCATGCAAAGTGTATGATTAGCAAAGTATGAATATGTGTTGTATAAAGGTATTTATGTGAAAGGCTTTCTCACATATGTACACACACATGAATGAATGAATAAGGTTTATGATAATCTAGTGAAATTGAGTCTCTTGAAAGGTTTCCTCAATTGTACTCTAAACTAGACTATGTAATGAATATGGTATGACTATGTGAAAGGTCATTCTCACATAATATAGGTTTTATGATGAAAGGTCATTCTCATCTTAGAAACCTTTGAGCTATATGATATGAGGGATTAAGTCTCTAAAGCCTATTTTATGAATTAATGTTAAATAAAGGCATAAACATGTTTAAAAAGGGAGTTCGAGCTTAGCACCGAGTGAACATGAAAAATGAGAGTGGGGGCTTCACGTTTAGCAAGTCCGGCTTCCCACAAGAGAACCTTCACGTTTAGCAAGTCCGGGTTCCCAACATAGATGTTATCTAATGAGATGGAAACCTCCACGCTTAGTAAGTCTAGGTTTTCTAGTAGCAACCTCCTTGTTCCATAACTACGTGCCCCCGTAGGTATTAGCTTAGTGGATCCACTAGATAGCTATTATGTATGTAGGTCCTACTTTGGCAAGTAGTACCCTCTCTTTTCGGTGTGGGAGTTGAACACCGGACTCCATGTAGCTCACATGGTCTATGTCGGTTATGGCAATGTCTCCCGAAAGTTAAGAAATGAACTAAGATAAGAATATGAACTCTAGTCATGATTTCTTGAAGAGTTACTTAGTGTAGGTAGGACTATGGACCCTACCTATGCATTGCACAAGCGAACTGTAAGGGAGGTTATGATTGGGCTCTTTATGTAGTGAAGACTATGGTCTATGTATGTTAATATGAAAGCATGCTAAGGTTGACTTTACTTATGTCAAGACATGAATTATGATTATGCATGTGAATTACACTTATGACTTCTTAATGGGTTTGCTTAGTATATGTGGGGGTATGGGACTTCATGTGTACATTGCACATGTGAGCTTATGAAGGGGTTGTGAGGGTGGTTTACCTATGATATGAACTAAATGTTTTTGACTAATGATGTTGTAAAGGAATGAGTCCTTATGTGATGTTATGAAGTATGTTGATCTTATGTCTAATGTTAAATGAAGATGTTATGACTTGTTGAATGTGATGTGCCTAGTCTATGGTGGCTTCCTAGGAACACTTTGTGTGAGTAATATTATGGGATGCTACTTGCACATTTGCACTAGTGTGATTTGGGGGTTGTCTTAGGTGGTGGTTCCTATGTGAAGACTATGTCTTATGGTGTGCTTATGATTCTATGAATATATGTGGTTGGATTGATGAAGGCTATACGTAAGTTCACCCTTAGTAACCTTAAGGTGATACGTTGCACCAAGTATACCCTAAGGGTTGCTTGAGGAAAGGAGATAAGATAAAGAGGAAGGTAATGTATTGTATGGATTGAATGTGCCTAAAATGCTTTAAGTGGCTTTATGTGCTATTATGAATGGTTTCCGTGTGTATGATGATGTAAGTGGTTTATATTGTGCCTATTGTACTAAATGTTCTTGAAGTTTCTCTAAAAAGGCATGATGCATGGTTTCCAATTAAATGTCACTTTTAAAATCATGTTTTGCATGATTATCATACTTAGTGCATTCTTGTACTAACACCATTCTTCTTCATCTTTTTACACCAAGTGTAAGTGGTGGTGGCTAAAGGGTCTTTCCTAGAAGTGATGAGCTTGGCTTACTATTCCCAAGTTTGGGTGTGTCCTTAAAGATTCAAGGACCTTTATGTTAAAGAGTTTCGTTAAGTTCTATGTACTAGATAGTAGTTTCTTTTGTATTGTAAGGGTTGTGTCCCTCTTGTGTTGTAGTCGTGTTTGAAGATGGCTACCTTGAGACTTGTATTCCGATTTTGTATTAAAGGTTTAAATGAGGTGACTTTTTTAGTCTTGTACTATTATGAAAAAGTTTTAAATTTTCCACTATTTTTCTATGGTAAATGCTATGACGAATGCTAAGGGCTTGTATAAGACCTTCAAGAGATCAAATATGCCGGTAACGGCTGGGGGGTGCTCTCGGGTCGTTACATTTTTTACTTTAGTGTCGATGCCTTGTGTGATGAGCTTACTGTGAACCATGCATGATAACACCTAGAATTTTCCCGTTGGTCCGGTACACTAAGTAAGGCTATCTCTTGATATGATCTTAGACAACTTCGAAGAGTGTGAGCCAATTTGACATATACCTCTTTTGTGACCTACCTTGTGAGTGTGCGAACCTCTTTTTAACACACCTTGAGCCTTATCTTTCTTTCGAAGAAACTTGATGAAAACATGACCTTTCTTTACCCACTATCTATAATCCTCTTGATTTGGGGTTGATTGAATAACCAACTTAGTCCAAACGCCTAAGTTGGGGATGTGGTGAAAGGATAAGGACAAGTCAAGAAGTTACAAGTAAAGTCTTATTTAACTCATGGTGACAAAAATAAAGAGGAGAGAAAAAGAGAAGAAAAGAATGAAAAAGAAAAGTTGTGGAATAAAATACAAAAGAAATAGGGTTCCTGAATAATCCATGCAAAGTGAATAATAGGATGACTTATGAGCACTAAGAACATGATGAAGGAAGAGGAAATGAAGTGTTGTGAGCACCACATTTATTGAGGAAGAAAGTCACTGAGCCTAAATGACCATACCTTTACACTCAGCCCCATTATAAGCCTTGTAAAGACCTTTTTTATGTAGAGTGAGCTAAAACAAATGTTGATTGGAAAATACGATCAAACATATGGGTGAAAGCATGCATTGTGTTCTTCTTTTAGAGTGTAAGTGTAGCATTTGATTCCGAAGCTTTATATGATTAAACCTATGTGTGTGGAAATGATATCATCATTTATGTGAGGGCATTCGAATACTTTTGTTGAGCTTGAACTTAAATTTGGAGCAAGTATTATGAGCTTGAGAATCTTTGGTAATTGTGTGTCACAACTTGAATCTTTGGGTACACAATTGATCCTTGCATGAGTAAATTGAGTTTTGTTATGTACATACATGATAGAGTCTTGTGTAGCACTGTTTGAGACATTCTTTTTGAAATGCTGAACTTGAGTTTTACTTGTGGACAAACAAAAGTTTAAGTTGGGGATGTTGATGAGTCCACAAATTGGACTCATTTAGGGCTATATTTTGAAAGAATTAGTGTCCTCAAATGTATATTTTGTCTCAACATCTAATGAAAACCATTAGGTTTCAAGTATTTGGAGTTTGAGGCAAATCATGGACACTAATTGGCAAGAAGGAACAAGGCGACCGAAAAGAACGAAGAAATGAAGGCCTGAAGATCACCGAGCCTAGTTGGTGAGTTACCGATTGGCCTGGAGATCGCCTTTTGTTCCAGTGTGCTGAGCCTTGAAGGAAAAGATCAAATTGGCGAAGATATGGAGCAGTTCACGTGTCACCGAGTAGTTTCGCGAAGCAGTACCATATCGCCCAATGACTCAAAGCGCGAAGAGGTTGAAGGCTAAAGCAAGAAGGCGATGAAATTGACCAAAAGGTGGATCGCCAACTGTATCGACGATCCCGACTAACTACGCCGAGTGATCTGCTGCAGGACAAATTTTCAAACACTATAAATACTTGTTTAAATTGTTAGTTTTGTATCAAGTCATAGATAATTATTATTCAGATTTAGAATATTTTCAGTTTCAAGTTTTAGAGGGTTTTGTAAATTTGTTCTAAAACCTTGAAGATTCAATGGGTTTTAACATCAAGAAATTGGACGTGGGTCTCGATGATTCTTCACTCTTGATGTGTTTTAAGACTTAGTTCTTCATACCCAGTTGGTGGAAACTGATACTGGTAAAAATTTTTATCTCTTTTACATGTCTAGCTAAAACCCCAATTCTTGGGGTGTGATTTTGTGAATATGGGTTAGATTATTTGTTGGGTCTTACTTGATGATGGTTTATTTGGTGTTTAAATATAATTTCGTTCAGGAGTTGTGTATGAACTTAATGGGATTGTAGTTGCAAATACGATTTCATCTTAGTGTTTTTGGCATGCTCGAGAGAGAGGTCGTATAATAAGACTACTAAATTGATAGCCGCTGGTATTGGGTCGACATGGGTTCAGCTCGAGAGAGTGAATCCTAGTCCTTCTCCCACACATTCAGCTCGAGAGAATGAATGGGCTAAGGCGAAGGCTATGCTTAATGCGGCAACTCGGTGTTCGAGAGATACCGAGTTGATTCGGGGTAAGTTGCTCGAGAGAGAATTTACCCCCACTATAGTCTTGCCTAGTCACAAATACTCAACAATCTACCATCAAAAACATGTACCCGATAGTCTAGTTTATCCCGTATTCCTATCACAACCCAAGAATCCCGTATTTCTATTTGTTTCCTTATATTCTTGTCGTTTTTATTATTAGCTTTAACACAAACCCCCATTGATAATTGACGCTTGCGTCACCCCATCAGATTTAATATGTTTTTAATCGTTAATATCTATAACTATGACTAATTAGAACTAGATTTTAGTTTTCTAATAATTCTCAAAATCACTTCCTGTGGGAATGATCCCAACCCTTGGTTGGGTTATATCACTACACGCGATCGTATGACACTTTGACCGAAATAGTTTCAGTTGATTACTTCTTTCTTTCACCAGCAAAGACCCTCATCATAAGATCACAATTGGTAAATATAGGGATTTCACGGGTTCTTGGGGAATTCATCATAAAAACCATAAGAAATCATCATTAAATGCATAGTATAACATAATTCAAACAATTGAATCAATTTTGAAAGGAACCCATGACTTTGGATTAAAACCCTAACTTTTGGAGATTTCTACCGTTGAAATTGGGATTTTGAAGGGGATCCATTGATGAATTCTATCCATCGATGGAGACTACCAAACATTATCAATGAAGCCCAATAAATTTTATGTGAAGAACCTTGCTTCTTGAATCCTAGCTCCAATTTCCTTCTTCTTCAAGTCTAGAGAGAGAATATTTGGAGAAGATGAAGTTTTTGGAATTGATTTGGGTTTTAGAAATAATAAGTTGGATGACTTAATTTAGGGGTCATAAATCCTTATATAGGTAGTATAAATTAGAGTAAAATTGCACCACTTAATCCTAAATAAAATCAAAAAGACACAAAATACCCCTAGACTAACCACCAAAACTTCCCCCAGATGACCACCCACGAAACCACACTGACGGGCCGTGGATGGACCCATGGTATGTGCTGGTAAACGTGCTTTGGTAACTGGGGCTTTTGTCCCTACCATGGACCCCTCACCTACGGGGCATGGACCCACCAATGGGGCGTGGGTCTTGTCGTTGGTCACTTGCCTTGGTAGTTTTCTAGGGGTCCTCCTCAAGGGCCCATGGTTGGTCCTTGGGGGGGGTGGTACCTTGACGTTCTAAAATGCAAACCTCTATTTTATGTACGGGGAGTTACATTCATGACTAATATTCTCATGCTAAGCTCTAGTTTAGCCTACAAATTTCTGAGGTTTTACATTTGGGCTTAGGGTTTAGTGTTTATTAGGGATTTTTAAGGTTTCTTAAGGGTGTTTTAAAGGTGTTTTTAGGTTATTTAGGATTTTATTTTTAGGATTTTTTGGGTTTAAGCCCTGAAGTTTAGGCTTTACAATTTAGTGTTTAGGGTTTAAGCCCTAACATTTAGGGTTTATGTTATAGTGCTTAATGTTTAGGCCATACGGTTTAGTATTTAGGCCCTAAGATTCTCGGTATACATAATAGATCCTACGATTTAGGATTTTTTAGGATTTTTTTAGTGTTTTAGGGGCTTAGAGTTTAGATTTTTTTTAGATTTAAGTTTTTTAGGGTTTAGGGCTTTAGGTTCTTTAGGTTTTTAGGTTTGTTAGGTTTTCTTTAGGGTGTTTATATGATTTTTTTAGGTTTAGGGGTTTTATGGGTTTTAAAGGTTTTCTAGGTTTTTTTAAATGATTTTTTAGGGGTTTAGGGTTTCCTATGATTTAGGGTTTCTTAGGGCCTAGGTTTAGGGGTAAGAGTTTAGGCCCTAAGGTTTAGGGGTTAGGACCTAACATTTATGGTTTACAAGTTAGAGTTTAGTGTTTAAGCCCTAAGGTTTAGGGTTTTGAGTATAGTCCTTTAGGTTATGGCCTATGGTTTTGGGTTTGGTTAGGGATTAGGATTTTCTTTGGTTTAGGATTAGGCCCTAAGGTGTAGGGTATAAAGTTTAGATCCTATGATTTAAGGTTTTTTGGGTTTTTTAAAGGATTTTTAGGGGTTTTTATGGTTTAAGATTTTGGCATTATAGAGTTGAGGGTCACTTAAGACCATTTAGGGTTTTGTAGGGTTTCAGGTTTGTTAGGGTTTTGGGTTTCTTAAGGCGTAGAGTTTAGATTTTAGGCCCTATGTTTTAGGGTTTAAGCCCTAAGGTTTAGAGTTTATGGTATAGGTCCCTATGGTTTATGCTCTACGGTTTTGGGGTTTTTTTAGGGTTTCATATTTAGGCCCTATGGTATAAGGTATAAAGTTTAGATCCTACGATTTAGAATTTTTAGGTTTTTTTATGGTTATTTAGGGTTTAAAGTTTTGGGTTTTTTAGAATTGTGGTTTGAACGTTTAGGGCTTTGGGTTTATTAGTGTTAGGATTTAGGCCCTAAAGTAGGGTTTTTTTCGGGGATTAGGTACTTTAGGTTGAAGGGTTTTAAGGTTTTCTTTAAGTTGTTTTTAGGGATTCTTAATTTCGATATTTCATTTTTATTATTTTTTGTATTTGCAAAATTCATGGTAAAATGTAATAATATATATTGTAATATTCTTCCGATAGTTGTTTTAATCTGAGTATTTCATTAATATTATTTATGATATATTCTAAACATAACATATCTTGGGTTCTTTGGTACATATATAATTTTTCTTCCATTAATTGTTCTAATAGTTTTATATCTTCCATAGATTCTGTCCAATATTGTAAATATTCGTACTTCATTTTAGTCTGAATTTATTTCTAAATCATACCATTCTACTCTTTCGTAATCTAAATTATGTAACTCTATTTCATACCATTGTTGGTTCAATATATCTTCTGGTTCATTATCATTAAATATTTTTTCCCATATGATTCTTCTTAATTCAATTATTTTTATATCTTTAAGTATATATAATATTAAAGTTTCGTAGTTTTTTATCAGTATGTTTAGGGTGGTTTTAGGGTTTTTTAAGGGACTTTATGGTTTTTTTAAGGTTTATGGTTTCTTAGGGTTTTTTAGATTTTTTAGGGCTTAGGGTTTCTTAGGGTTTAGGGATTAGATCTTAGGCCCTAAGGTTTATGGTTATGGCAATAAGGTTTAGGGTTTAGGGTTTAGGCAATTACATTTAGGTCCTACGATTTATGGGCTTTTTAGGGTTTAGGGTTACGGATTTTGGCCCTATGGTATAGGGTATAAAGTTTAGATCCTATGGTGTAGGGTTTTTAGGGTTTTTTTAAATTGTTTTTTAGGGATTTTTAGGGTTTAAAGTTTTAGGTTTTTTAGATTTAGGGTTATTAGGTGTAACACACCGTAGCATTAAGAGGGAAGTTAACACGTTTTAGAGTTTTCAAGTGTTATTAACAAGGCCACCCACGCCCCGTATGTGGGCCTCGTTGGTGGACACCAAGGAGATTCTTCCCAAAAAACAATGACCTACATCATGACCCACACCCAGTGGATGGGTCCACGCATCGTGGAAAGGTGTCATGGTTCAAACCCTTGATTGCCAACTCCTAAAACCCAAACCACGCTTGACGAGCATGGACCATGGGTGGACCCATGGCCCGTCAATGTGGTCTCGTGGGTTGGGGCAGTTATGGAAGTTTGGTGCTTAAGTGAAGGGGCACTTTGGGTCTTTTCAGTTTTAATTAGGATTAAGTGGTATCATTTTACCCTAATCTGGACCACCAGTATTCCATATTTTCTGAGGCAGTTTTAAGCAAGGTATGCTAGCTCTTCATCCATGGACTTCTTCCATCCATGGAGTTCCCTAGTTTTTTCCAATTGTGAAGATGAAATCTCCAATTCAAGTTAGGATTCCTTCCAATATTGTGGGTTATGTTGAATATGGATCCGATTGAGTGGATATTGATTGCTTATGATTGGATTAGTAGTTAATCACGTTATTATGATGAAATTACATAATTCCTATGCCTAACCCTAGTCTAGTTGATGAAATTGAAGTAATGAGGGGGTTATGCCTGTAGAAGGGAAATTGAGGATTTAGAGATGATCTTCTAGAATTAATAATATGTATAGTAATTGTTTAAGAATAAAAGCACATATACATGAATTGAATTAGATTAAAATATAGATGAGGGATCATGATTAGTAATGCTTGAGTTTAAGCCTATATGAGGATATATGATTAGAATTTCCAAAGAATGAAGCATGTGGTTATAATGTCTTATGATTTAGGCATATGTGATTATGGTAAGAACTAAATGTTTGAGATTAAGGCTTGTAGTTATGAATGTTGATTACTAGGGCTTTGAGAGTCAAGCTAAAGTGTTGCGTTATAAATGTTTTATTGTATGAAATGATAGAATTACTTGAGTTATGATTATATCCATGTCTAATACGAGAAGTCTAGATGAGATGATTGAAAGCGAGATTTTAACCTTAAGGAGGTAAAGTATGAGATTTATGCATGCGTTGTTAAATCTAGGTATATTCTTTAAGAACACTTTGATAGTAAAGTGTCTATGAATATGATTTTGTTGTTCTTGGGTTGGTTGTCAAGGACATCTTCCATGAGAGATGGGTTAAGTAAGGCTTAGTAACCATCTTGTGAGATGTATGCTAAGCACCGTGTGGATATTGACAATGGGATGAAGGCTCACACGGAGTTGAGTCCGTGCTTCCAAAATGGAAACTCTCACGTAGTTGAGTCCGGGCTTCCAAAATGGAAACTCTCACGTAGTAGAGTCCGCACTACACCATTTTAGTCCTAAGCCCACACTAAATCCAGACAACACTTATAAAGTGTTGCCAAAAATATTTGTGGGTACAGTTTGAAAGTGTAGCTTTAGTTTTTAGCTTTTGGCACTGATAATATCGGCAACACTTGTAAAACGTGCTCTTTAGTAGTATAGGCTACACATTATAAATGTTGTCAAATTATGATGTAATTGACAACATCTATTTACACATATGACTACACTTTTAAGCATGCAATTTTTATAGTTCTAAAAACAACACTTAGTAAGTGTGACCTTATATGTTTCCTAAAATATTTCAAATTTTTTCACTAAATTATTATATTCGGTCCCAAATATTTTACTCTCCCTCCAATTTCTGATTGACCAAAAAAAACAACACTCTTAAAAGATGTTGTTTGCCCCAAATAAAAAAACTATTACTTCTCTAGTTCTCATCCAAATTAGAGAACTCTCGCAAGAGCCTCTCTTCGCCAGCCTCCAAACAACACGTATAAGCATGAAGTAGCTCATACACTAAGAAACTGCCCAAATCACATACATAGCTTTGAAGATTTTGTTCATAAACTTTCTCGTCACTTCTGCAAATGATTCCTATATGCTGGTATCATTGTTGAAAACCCTTTTCAGATCTCTTCAAATTTTTTCTTCATGGGGTTTTTTATTTTTTTGTTATTTTGATTGTTTGATTGAATTTGATGTTTGTTAGGGTTTTTTATGAGGTGAATTTAAGATTTGAACTGTGAACTGCGAATAGGTTATCTAATGTGCTGGGAAATTGTAGAATAGTAGTCAATTTGCCTTTATTTATGAGATTAATGGGGTTGCATTAAGTTGGAATTTAAAGTAAGTTAGGATTTTATGAGCTAAATGTGTGAGTAGGACAAGGAATTGGTCACTGTACATTTCTCTCTTCTTTGATGACGGATGGTAAGTTTTCTACTTCTTCTACGCCTTCGTTTGGGAAAATGGAGAAACATTTTGAAGAATTCTGAAATCATTTGGACGAGTTGGGGAGTCTACTGAAGCGGATATGGACTGTGGTGACGGAGATAGATTCAGTCACTCAACTCATATAAGCTAGCCTTCTTCTCGTTCAGCTGTCTTTCTCTATTGCTTGTATTCAAAAATTATAATTTCTAAGATTACCTTTTCATTTTAAGTGTTTTTAAAATGTTAGATGCAATTTTAGATCTAAATATTCTTCACATTTTTTAGAATTTCGATTTAATTATTCATATAGTTTAAGCTTTTGGTCAATTTAAGATTGCAAGGTGTTCTCGAGTGGTATTGTAAATTGAGTTTTGAAATGTTTCTTCTTCATTTTGTTTTATTTTTAGATTATCTATGACTATGTATGAGTAAGTTGCTTTTTAGTTTAAGGTATCATGGACATGAGGAGCAAGAAAATATTGAAACATTTATCTGAAAGTTTGTATTTGAGGAAAGAGAGAGGCTATTTCTCAAAGCACTGGCTCGAAAAGAAGCTCAAGAGGAAGAAGAAGAAGAACGAAGGAGAGTGGAAGATGAGGAAGAAAAAGAGAAACAAAGCCAGGTACATGCAATTGGCACCAAATGTACTTCCACATCCTCATATGTTTATTTACGTAGTACTAAACTTTAAGTTATGTGGGTTGTGTATAATGTATTTACTTTATTGGTTGTAGCTGCTTATTTATGGAGTTAAATTGAAGGTTAATGGATGTTCGTACAATAAACATTGTGTGACGTGAACTAAAATTGAGAAAGTTATGAAACAAGTCAGAAGTTTACTACCATTTTTTGGTTATAAAAGCTAATCTGAAGTGATTGACCCTCTCAATCCTAGTATGGCAGTCAATTCTAAAACAAGCAAAGAGAATCTTGCACTTTTGGGGATTCTGTTAAACTCTTTAGCAGTTGGAGACATTATTGTTGATGCTTTCTAGAGACGTAAAAGCATGTTCTGGTTTGACAATGATCACAATGCCGAGAGAATGCACATAGGAGTTGGTCAGTGGAGACAAATGGTCAAACAAACTATTCCAATTTAGTTCTAAATTTTGAATATGTCTACATAACCGAGTGGAAAATATAGCATATCATGTGCTTCTTTGACAACATAAATTTGTTTGTGTTTTCCAGATTATTGATCTCAGCCGGCAGCTTACAATTGTTTCAAGTAGATGGCATTGATTTTAGTGTCACACTTTAGGTATCTTAAGTTAAACCTCTGAAACTGTATTACCATTATCTAGGAGAGTATATACCTATTTGCATAACTGACAAAAAGGGACTTGTTGGAGCTTAGTTCCTTGCCTAATTACTAATTTGCTTCTATTTAATAAGCTTCACTATAATTCATGAAATCGAAGCTTAAAGTAGAACTTGAATCTCACTACTCTCCCTTGAGCTGTAGTAATGACTTTGTTACTCTTTGTTTTTTGTCAGCAGTAATTGGAGGGAGTAAATTAGTTAACGAACATCTTAACTGTTTACCTGATTCTGATATTAAGATCCTCTGTACTTCCTATCTTTTAACATGAATTACACACATGTGTTGACAGTCATGCTCCCGTGGAACGACATGTAACTTTATCCATTGTTTCCGCAATCTTGGTGGAGATTATGAATGGACGGCCTTGAATAAACCACTGCCAAGATACTGGCTTACTTAGATGGCTACTTTGTTTTGGTATGCTGATGAGTCTGTCTATGATAGACGGCTTGAACGGAAAAAGTCAGAATGGATGTTGAATTCCTACAAGATGCTGGCAGCTGATTCTGACAGGTTCGTTAGTTTTTGGTATCTTTCATGTGAACTTAATAAAGTATTGAACCATATCTTGATACTTCCATCTTTTATATAAGAATATGCTGATACACCCATCTCAAACATGATACTTCAGTTATGGCTCCCTGATCTTAAGAGATTACAGGACACTTGTTGGATCTGTAGTGGTGGCAATCAGGTGGTTTTGTTGAATTTGAGTTGGTTAAGAACCAGATAAAGAAAATTGGCTCAAACTAACTCAACCTATATTTAATGTGTCAAAAATTCATCCAGAAAAGGAGAATTTTCAAAATTTTCTGCATCATCTGATGATTCATCGAGTGTATTGGACTTATATCAAAGCTGTTGACCTTACAATTGCCCTCAGTTTTTGATGTTATATCAATATGAGCATCACCATGAAGTTGCCCCAGGTTGCTTCTTAGTGCAATTCCTAGAAAAGATTTTCTGCAAGGTGTTTTCAAAGAAAAATTGGACTTCGGTTGTCAGACTCCGAGTCCAATGCTTTCTTCTTGAATTTTTCTACTGAGTTTCCTTTCTAATCTATATGTTCTTGTAGATTTGTTAGTTGCTCAGTCATTTCCACAACAGGGGATTCTAGGTTACCAACATCTGGTTGGACCATCTCGTTATTTTTCTCTTGAAATAAAGTAGAGCCATCACCAGGATATACAAATTTCTCAAGAACTGGTACTCTTTTACAATTATTGCTTGTATCTTCTTCTTTCATTTCATTGTTCTGCTCGCCAACCTTAGGTTCTTCCGTGTGGTGACTCTTCTTCTTGCCTCTCCTTCCATATACCATCAAAGTACTACCAGTGCTATCATTACGTAACGTCCATATACAATGATGTTTTCTGAGCCATTGTTAGCCCATCGCCAACATATATCTCTTTGCTAGAAGTTTTAACTGCTGCCAAGTGAGCCTGATCTTCAACTTCCTTTACTTTTTGAGTTCTGCATTTTGAAACTGAATCTATTACAATTCCAATGGACATCATTCTAGATTGACTGGATTGGTGGTCATTCTGCCAAAACTCCAAGCATCATAGGCAAGGTCCTAACAAAAACAAAATAAAAGCTATTCAAGATCTAGCTTTCTAAGCATACCAACATGACATCAGATCCACTCAGTGGAGAGGTTTGTTTATATATGTAATATTAGGTACTGGCAACTTTCTTATTTTTAACTGTTAAAATTGTTATGTTGTAGTACTGTTTTTCTTCATTTATTGTCATCTATTTGATTTTTTTTTAGACTAAAACTGACTTTAGGGGCTTGTATGTTGTCTATATTAAGCAATATTTTATGCAAGAGTACTTTATCGTGTAAAATGCGTATGTACTTCTACTAGTTCTGGCATGTTTTTTTTGCAGGATGAATTGGAGGCAGAACATGAAGAATTAGATGAGCAGCTGCTTCAACCAGCAACTACAATCCTGCTGCTCCAGTCCATGTTCCTGCAAGGAAGCAACCTGCTCGGCCCATTCCTTAGAAGCGTACAACTGAAAAAGATGAACTTGTTGCGTTGCAAGCATAAATGGCTCTTTGAGCTAGTCTGTCGTTTATTTTAACTGGTAACTATAACTACCAGCCAATCCGAAATTATGTATGTCTATGACTTTTAACTAGTAACTTACTGATTGGTGACATATGAGCTCCTGAGTTTGAAAGATTCCACCGAAAGACATGCTAACATTTTTTTATATGAATTGTTGGAGTCCTTGCTTCCATTTGCATTTAGTGTATCTAGTAGTATTTACAATCATTTGGTCTAGATTACTTGGATGAAAGTTCTAGTATGCAATTGCTATGTATGGTCCTTTATTGGTTTGTGATCATATTTGTTTTTCTGCAGGTATTATCACAGGTATCTTACATATAGAGACTGGTTGTACGCATGTAAGAAACTACTGAAAATGTTTTCACATTTCTCGATATCTATGTGGGTTAATATATAGGCTTGTGTACATATTGGTGTTGCAGAAAATGGTGAATTCTATGGACACCAGAATTCGTGGTTATGTTCAGAAGAGAATTTTATGAGATATGCTGAATGAAGTCTCTTTGTGAAGAAGTGTATGTATAGCTAAACTTTGTTATTTGCATTTTTCATTTTCCAGACAAAGAGATCATAATAGGACACCAGAAAGTTAATGCAGAGTTGATGAATAAGCACTATGCTGCAGGTGTAGTTCCTAAAGGTATTGAAGGCATAAAATGTTGTAGTGCCATATGATACGGTGATGTTGCTTTCCTAAGGATATTCTCTCTTCTGAAATCTCTCAATTGTATTTACTTTTATTTTAAAAGTTTGATGCAAAAGTAAGTTTCATTTGTTTACTTATATAAGTTGAAATTACTCAATCATTTCCTCTTCTAGTTAAATGGCTGACCAATGCTTCTTGTTTGTAGTATATTGAAAGAACTAGTGAAGTGGAAGGAGTATGTATTCCTAACTATTTAACTCATTTTTAATTAGTGATGAGTTGAATACTTTATCAGTTCCTTTCGACCGGACCTGGAAAAAGGTTTGGCACTAATGCATTACTGCTTGTGGCAGTGCTCACGTCGGGTGGAGAGAATGAGATGCCTAGTAGCTAACTTTAGCAGCCTCCACGTGTGTTGGTGTTATGAATGTGTTGTCACTATCTCTGTTTGAAACAACTATAATAAAACTGCAATTGGGCGGACTACTAAAAGAAACAGAAGGATCGGTATTGTTCATTAGTTAAAGGCACAAACCTCTTGTCTTACAACAACATAATATATTGTCATGGGTAAGTTTTTACTATCGTGATTCACCTTCATACACTTGCCGGGTAAATATTTCAGTTATTACTTTTCATTTGCATGTCCTCTTTCTGCTTAAAATATAGTTAACCTTCAATTTCGTTCTGATTTAATTCTGGATATTAATATACATATATCTACGTATGCAGGCCATGTGTGATGTTGCTTTATCCTCTGTAAGTATTTATATTCCTTTATACATACTTTGTTTTAATTTATATGACATAGTTTGAATTTCAAGGGTTTAACGAGAAAATCTATTAACTTCAAAAACCAAACCTCAAATATTGTATGTTGAAATTTATAGACAAAATTTCGTAGTTGGACTCTCAATATATGACATATGATAGAGCTCGTAAGGCCTTAAGTAATTTACCCATGAATCTACACCAAAAATTCTCTAGGATCTGTGTTTTTAGAACCTGCGAATCTTGGAGGTTTCATCTTTAGATACTCCGAAGCATATTTTTTATCTTTTAAAAGTCTGAATCAATGTAGCTACTTAAAGATGGTCTTGGGACCTATTAGTTGTCTAACTCCATTCATATGTCCATTAATATCTCTATCTCATTACAGGAACATACGTGTGTTAACTGTAACATTCTCATGTTGCTTAAGTGACAGAATAGTGCTCTTTCCAGAAAGAGATATATTACATTTCACATGTGCACAAAATTCCCTCATAGTGGCATAACGACCTCTTTCTTGGTCTTTTCAACTACTTTAGTAAGCTCCCCTTAATTGGAAGAGACAAATGTTTACACGGTGATCATTGATGACTCCAAACCTTTGAACTATTTTTGTTATTGGGTGACTAGGTTTGAGACATGAGATGGAAAGATAAACTATGTTAGATTTATCTAGTAGACCCTATTAGTCACACATAATGAGGAATGAGAAAGAAAGACGGACACATCATATAAACGCCTTCACAGAATCACGATTATAGAAATGGCCGGAAACATAACCATAATTGAGATTCTACTACTAATGTGTGCTCTATAAGACATAAGAATAACCTAGTGCTCTGATACCAACGTTATCACGACCCAAATTAGGTCCGTGACCGGCGCTAAGAAGAAAGAATCCCAAAGCAAGCCTTAACATAAATCTAAAGAAAATCGGGCAAAGTTTCCTTTTTTTAGGCACTTTTCCTTGTCTTAGAAATTCACAACACAATAAATAGCAACTATAAGCCACACCATAATATCCATCAATGATCTAATGGTCCCGCGATAAAACCAATTCATCTCAAAATTTTGAAAAAGAAGTTCCAAACTAGTCACTTGACTACAATACGAAGGACTAATCATGACTCAAACCAAAGGAATGACAAATGGAGTGACTCTAAGAGTTTTTAAAGATATAAAATAAACCATAGCAAATCAATAGTTCTATTTCCACGCGAAGAAATGTTGGCACACCAGATGCTACCAAATCACACTCTCTAGTTAATGAAATCCTCTTCAATACTACCTGAGTTCTCTATAAAAACGATTAGCAAGGAGTGAGATTCTAGCTTAGTGAGTAATAACACTTAACCACAATCGTTATAATAAGGGACAAGTCTAAAAACATGCTAGTATGATAGTCAAATCGATAAAATCAATGCCGTTTTCTGAAACAGTAACAATATTCAATCTTATTTGACTCCTATAAGGAAAATCAATTTAAACACTTAGTAGTAAACTTAGAAAAACTCTTTCATATCAAATCTTATATCTGGGAGATTTTCAAGGATCAATCATGTAATCAGTGGGGCCTTCTCTTTATGAAGTAACTAATAACAATGAACTCCTCATAAAGGAGGTAAATATTCATATCAGTAGATCCCTACTCGAGAGATGTCAGTAACAATATACTAGTTCTACCTACCCACTAGCGAGGGCTTTATTAGTAATCAATAACTACAAGGTGCACTAGGTCTAACGAACCCATTGTTAGCTATGGGATTCATCAAGGTCTACTCCCAATTATATTTTTCTTGTAATCAGTAGAAGCATTTCAAAATCGAACAGAGCATTTAAATCTTATCAAATGCATACAAAGGAACTATTAGAAAACAACTATATTCAAGAAAGTAATAGTAAACATACAAGTCCAGCATTCATAGTAAATAAACACAGTGAATAGAAAAGAGGTAAAACATGTCCCACATGCAAGTTCAAAATAGTCGATAACACATATAATTTAATAACAATGTAAAAATGATGAAATTTGTGTAATACAAATTGTGGTAAAATTACTACACACTGTACTCGTGTTGAGATACCAAACTTGTCACCTCAAGAAACCTGTACGACTCTCATTCGATCAACCTATATTCACATCATATAAATCTCAGGTTAAATCTCCTTGTTAGATCTATTTCATGAACTATTTTACAATACCCAATTCCCAAGGTTACTGTTCACCCCGCACTCCCCAACTCATATTTATTCACTTGTCACCTCAAATTTCATCATTTGGTCTGTCACTCGATCAATTTTCAACTACAAAGAGCATAATTCAAATATTTGTGTTTGAAACGTTCACTATATAATTCACTATAAAAGTTTGTGTTCATTGCAGCCCACCATACTTAAACACCCACTCAATTTAAGCATCACAATGTAACTCAGCTAGTGAGATTAGGAGTATCTTAGGGTTAGTAGAATAAAAACCTTACTTTGTCCATGGGTATTCTCATATCGAAATCAGTTGAAATTCATATTCAAATTATCAATGTCACATTAACCCAACCCATGATAATCCATATATACTCATGTCATTGATTGAAATAAAATACCTTGACATCTATATTTATAATAGCAAAGGTTCCACTTCTTTTTATTTTCCGTGATGAACTTGATCTGCTTGCTCCTTCACAGAACGAGAAGCCAGGAGGGCGTTTCATTTTTTTTATTCAAGAGGTGCTGGGAAAATATATTTAACTCCCAAAATCCATTTATCTTAATTTGTTTCCCTAGATACGTTCAGATGGGCTAAGGCCCACTTGTATTTCTTTTTTTTTTCCTTCTTCTTTTGCTAAACACTAATATGTCCTTGCTTAAATATGGGACATTACAAAGCTCCTCCTCAAGCTCCCCAAGAACATCAAGCTCCTCAAGTTTTGATTGATCCTTCGGTTATGTCGAATGCCGATATTAGGCCATCTTTTCAAACGTTGGCTCAGGCCATGATGGCGCAAGTCAATAGAGATGTCGTAGCTTCGGTGAATCCTAGTTTGAATTTAGCGGCTTTAAGAGTGAAGAATTTTATGAAGATGAACCCTCCGAAGTTTTATGGCTCCAAAGTGGAAGAGGATCTTAAGGGGGTTATAAATGAGGTATATAAGGTGCTTGATATTATGGGGTTAACTTTGGTAGAAAAAGCGAAGCTAGCCGCTTACCAAATGCAAGATGTTGCTCAAGTGTGGTATGAACAATGGAAAGAGAGTAGATCGGTAGTAGCGGGTCCCATAGAGTGGGAAGTGTTCAAATTAAAATTCCTTGATAGGTTCTTTCCGTGAGAGTTGAGCGAAGCTAAGGTGGAAGTGTTAATTAACCTTAGGCAAGGTAGCATGAGTGTTAAGTTGTATGCCTTGAAATTTACCTACTATCCAAGTATGCTCCATCTATGGTGACGAATGTGAGGGATATGATGATGTCATGACCCAGGGGTACCCTCTAGACGTAACATGGCGTACTTGGACCCAAAGGGGTCTTATACAAGCCCTTAATATAATCATAACATAATAAAATAGCAAAGTAGGTGAAATATAAAACTTCTTTTAAACCATACAGTTGAAAACAATTTCATAAGCGAACGGAAGTCTTTCTACACTTTTGTCTCAAACCATCTATTAAACTCTTGAATAAAAATCTTGTGACGCAGCCCATACGAAGTCTAAAACATAAGAAAATGACATAAATGAAATAATGGGTTTGTCCTTAAAGCTATGAGGACTCACCAATTCTTCAACTCTTCTTGCTTCTTAGAAACCTAGCCTCCAAAGGAACTTAATCTCTGAAACCCTACATTTGATTAGAATGTAGGCAAAGTATGATTTAGTACAAAATATACCAAGTATGAAAGCTAGCACAACATCATAAGAGCATCTAAAAATGGTTAGTCAACATAAGAAATAAGCATAAGAGATAATAAGATGATCATAGCATAATCAACATAGTCATAGAATAATCTCCACATTAAGCATCATATATTCATAAGTCAACATAAGACATAGTTAATGAGCATAGGAGATAAGTCATAATTATAATAAGCATAAGTGGATCTTAGTCATCTAGATAATCATAAAACCATTCTCAAGTAACCTCAAAAGCAAACCTGTGCAAAGAAAGAATAGCATCCCATAATACCACTCAAGCCAAGTATCCCTTTTTTGTCTTCTTAATCATAATCTATATACATGGTCAACTCTTAAGCTTCTCTACAATAAGGGTATCATACTCCTAAGTAATCTCATGGCACACTTGTGCAATGCATGAAAAGCATCCCATACTACCCTTCACACAAAGAATAACCTTAAAGTCATCCTAGTCATATTCACCCTCCTTTGGTCTTACTATTGGCTTACTACATCTACACAAGAGAACTATCACATTTAATCAAACACTTCTTGGAAGGCAACTATAGCAACAACCTAAGCTAAACTATACTAAGCAAATGAACCCTTCATACCTAGCCTTAAGTCATACTTTTGCAATGCATGGATAGCATCCCATACTACTATCCACACTAAGTACCCCCTTTAGACTACCGTGAATGCTCACTAGTTGGGGACTTGTCCCTCTTGACTATTTGCCTCTATTCATATAAGGTACTTATCTATTTAGTACTAGGCAAGTCATTACACATGAATGAGCACAAGACATCAATTCAAGGCTACCAAGGAATATCACCCTACTAGGCTAGACCAAGTTAAAAATCTAACTAACATGTCTACACAATGCTAAGTCAAACTACCATGGAGGGCATACTATCATGCAAGTCCAAGCTATGTAAGGAAGGATACCAATGTCTCATCCTACCTACCATGCAACACATCCCACGATTCTATGTAAGCTATCCCTAGGAGAGAGTGAATCCTCAATCCTAGGGTACTATAATACTACTAACTCAAGCTATCCTTACAAGAACACCAAGATGCTAGTGTAAGCTATCCTTAGGAGAGTATGTATCTTATGTATCTCAATCCTAAGCTATTAATATGACAGTACATGCCTCAATCCTAAAGCTACCATGAAGTGGTCTTGGCCTAACCAAATGAAGCTACCATGAAATGCATTTTTCAATGCTAGTTCAAGCTATCCATAGGAGAGTATAAATCCTCAATCCTAAGCTACCATGACTACTTCTAGTCAAGCTACCATGAAGTGCATCATACAATGCTAATTCAATCTACTCTTAGGAGAGTGTATGTCCTCAATCCTAAGCTACCATAAGATGATCTTGTTTTACCAAGTCAAACTATACAAAAAGGGATCATATATCACAAATTCAAGCTATTATAGTCTAACTTCCTTTGATTCAATTTAGGTTGTTAAGCCAACATAGAATCATTCTATGTGATGAACCTTTGATCTCTTAGAATATTCATGCCTAAGTGTTTAAAAGAGAAACAATACACATCATGATCACATCATATTGAATTTTCTCCAAAATCCCTAACATTGATAGCTACAAGCCTTATTCTCAAGCTTAACTTCATTCTATCATAATTCATGTCTAGATTACAAGACATTCAATCGCATTCTTCACTACTAGGTGAATGTAGTCATAATTCATCATAGAGCTTCAATTTCATCTTTAGAAGTCAAGATCCTTCATATTCAATAAATTCTAGTTCAATTCATGATTATATGTTCCTAACTTGGAACAATTACTACATACGACATTGATTTATGGAGATCACCCTTGAACCTTTAATTTGACCTCTAATGGCATAAACTCACAAATATCACATTCACCAATTTAGACTAGGGTTTACCATATAACTCACATGAATTTATCATAATATCACTAAGAAAAACTCAATCAATCATAATTGGGTATTATCCACTAGATTGGAATCCTACCCAAACTCTACCCACAATGTAAGAAGAACCATAGCGAGAATTGGGTTTTTTACTTCACAATTGAAGGAAACTTAGGGGGCTATATGGGTGGAAGGACCCATATATGACTAAGCTAACAAACCATAATTCAAATCCCTAATCAAGCTTGAATTAATGGAGAAAAATCTACCCTCTTCTCTTCTTCTTCTTCTTCACTTCTACAAAGAGGAATTTTGGAAAGAATTTGGGGTCTTAGATGAATGAGTTAATGACTTAGTCTTAGGGGCCTATTAAACTTATATAGGTGGTTAAATAAATAACTAACCGACGTACCTTAACCCCTAATTAAATACTAAATTAACCCCCAAACACCCAACTTAAAATTAAACTAAAAAACTGTCTTGACCTACGCCCCACCCATCCAAGGACCGTGGATGCGTCTACTGCCCGTACTGGAAAGTTGTAAGTGGGTACTGGAGGATCAACTTACCAGGCCTTGACCCACGACCCCAACCTATGGGGCGTAAGTCCACCTATGGCCAGTAGGTGGCCAAGCGTAGGTTGCTGCCAATTTTCAGCTTTTGGGCTATTTTAAGGGTCCTCCTCAAGGACCCCTTGGGTGGTCCTTTGGGGGTCGTACCTTAACGCCCTAACCCTTAAACCCCTATTGTAAGTGCGGGAATCTTTCTTACACCTTTTAATCCTCATACCATACTCCAAAACTTCTTACGAAAGGCTCTAGAACCCTGCAGTTCAACTTACTAGTTTCTGGGGTGTTACAGATGATTAGGTTTTTGACGAGCATGTCCGACATGGTAGGAAAAGAATTTCATACGGCAATTCTCCATAATGATATGGATATATCATGTGTTATGTTGTAAGCCCAACAAATGGAGGAATTAAATATTATGGAGAAAGATAGGGAACCAATGAGGTCTAGAACCGGAGATTGAAACTTCTCCAACACCAGGTCTGATGAGCAAGGTCACCCTAGGTTTAGACAAAAGTTCCCCGAGCAAGGACCCTCAAGTACTCCCAAGTTTAACCAAAAGAAGGTGTCTAACCTTAAGTCTCATGATAATAGTAGTGAGATTCTATTACCGGGATGTAGTAAGTGTGATAGAAGGCATGAGGGTGAATGTTTAGCGGGTTCCAATGTTTGTTTTGGTTGCGGTAACTTAGGATACAAGATAAGGCATGAGGCGATCCCGACTAACTGCGCTGAGTGATCCTTCGCAACACACTTTTTGACAACTATAAATACTTGTTTGAATTTTTAGTTTAGTATGCACTTTTTAAGTTTTACAATTCAGAAATAAATTTTTAGAATTACTCAGATTTAGAACATAGTTTTTTTTGGGAGACAATTTTCCTTAGCTTTGAGGGTTGAAGATTTCTATTTTCTAAGCAGTTGGAAGTGGGTATTGAAGATTCTTCATCCTTGACGTGTGTAAAGACAATATTTATCATACGCATTTGATGGAAACACTTTTCGGTAACGATTTCTATCTCTTTAGTATGTCTAGCTAAAACCCCAATTCTTGGGGTGTGATTTTATGAATATGGGTTGAATTTACTGTTGGGTATTGCTAATTAATTATTTATTCGCTGCTTAGAGGTGATTTCGTTCAGTAGTTGTGTTTTAATTTAATGGGGTTGTAATTGCAAATACAATTTTATCTTTGTGTTTTTGACTTGCTCCAAAGAGAAGTTTTAAAACCAAAACAATTGAATCGTTAATCTGTGCTTATTGGGTTGTCTGGGTTAAGCTCGAGAGAGTCAATGGAATAAGGCAAAGGATGTGCTTCATTGCCACTTATCGGTGTTCAAGAAAAACTAATTTGATTCGGGGTAAATTATTTGAGAATAAATTTATCCCCACTAAAGTCTAGCCTATATACCAATTTGCAGCAAGTTACGATCACAAGAATTTTCCCGGTTGTGTATTTTAGCCCATATTCTTATCACATCCTAAGAATCCCGTCTCCATTTTTGCATATTCATTTTAGTTGATAATTGCTTACAAAACTCCCTGTGATAATTGATACTTATGTCACACTTTAAATTTATCATGTTTTTCTTCGTAAATGCTTACAACAATAATTGACTTGAGCATGTTTATGCTTTTCTATTGATTCTCGAGTACTAACCACTCCCTATGGGATAGATCCCAACCCCTGGTTGGGTTATATTACTACTCATGATCGTTGGCTCTTGATCTTGAAGTAGTATCCTCATACGTGAAGTCAGTGATGTGTGATACAAGCAACACGACATTAGGTGTTGTATGAAGGAAAAATGCAACAAGCTATTTCACCCCATTTTCTACGAAAGTAAAACTTTAAACAGTGCTCAACGTAACTACACACTTATAGAATAATAATTAGTTGCGGTAGTATATGTGTTTGAGAACTTTCGAGCATACTTGCTAGGTACTAAAGTGGTTGTTCACACTGATCATGTTGCACTGTGTTATCTGATGGCAAAGAAGGACTCCAAGCCAAGATTAATAAGGTGGGTTCTACTATTGCAATAATTCGACTTTGAATTCAAAGATAGGAGAGGTTGTGAAAATCAGTTGGCTGACCAATTTTCAAGATTGGAAGGCAAGTAGAAGGACGAGCTACAGATCGACATAAATGATTCCTTTCCCGATAAACAAGTATTCACGGCAACTCTGAAACAACATCCCTGGTATGCTGAAGGTGCGAATTATGTAGTATGTGGATTAATGTCAGAAGAATTGAACTTCTACCAACAAAAGAGGTTCTAGTTCGATGTTAAGAGTTACTTTTGGGATAAACCATAATTTTTCAGAGAGTTTGCAGACCATATCATTAGGAGATATGTCCCGAAAGAATAATCCATTGAAATTCTTCATGCTTTTCATACTTCATCGGTTGGGGGCATCATTATTGTGTACGTACAGATGCTAAAGTCCTTCAAAGTGGCAAATATTGGCCGTCCCTCTACAAAGATGAACATGAGTTTGCTAAGAAGTACACCCATTGCCAAAAACAAGGTGGAGTGTCCAAAAGACACGAGTTGCGTCTTACGTCCATTCTAGAAGTTGAGCTATTCGATGTATGGGGAATAGATTTCATGGGTGTATTTGTGAGATCATTTGGCAATAAGTATATTTTGGTGGCTGTAGACTGTGTTTCTAAATGGATGGAGGTTGTCGAACTTCCAAACAATGAAGGGGAAAGTTTGGTTCAATTCTTGAAACGCTACATCTTTAGTAGATTTGTTACTCCCCGGGCTATTATTAGTGATGGGGGATCTCACTTTTGCAACAAGTGGGTTTCAAATTCCTTGAGTAAGTATGGAGTTAAAAACAAAGTAGCAACTCTGTATCACCCCCAAAAGAGAGGCCAAGTTGAAGTGTCCAACCGGGAGATGAAAAGCATATTGGTCAAGACAGTGAATGCAAATAGGACTGATTGGTCTCGAAAGCTTGATGACGCGCTATGGGCGTATCGCTCCGCATACAAAACACTAATTGGTATGTCTCTGTATCAACTAGTCTTCGGTAAATCTTGCCATCTACTAGTTAAATTGTAACACAAAGCATTATGGGAATTGAAAGATCTAAATATGGACATGACAAAGACTTCAAAAGAGAGAGTAGAGCAGTTAAATGAACTGGACCAATTCAGGTTCAATACTTACGAAAGTTCAGCCCCTTAAAAAGAAAGGATGAAAAATGGCATGATTCTAAAATTCTTAAGAGGGAGTTCAAAGTGGGAGACTCGGTGATACTCTATAACTCTGGGATTATATTCTTTTGGAATAGCTCAACTACGAATGGTCAGGGTCGTTTAGAGTGACACGAGTGTTTACAAATGGTGCGATCAAAGTTTAAGGTCAAGAACAACCTGCATTCAAGGTGAATGGGCAACACTTGAAGTTATACTTTGGCGAGTGCCAAGAGATTTCTCTGATTGAGGTGGTGCCCCTGGAAGATGCTTGAGAGCATTTCCATATCATGCCATGATGTTAAATATGGCGCTTCTTGGGAGGCAATCCAAGTGTTAGTGTTTTAAATAATGTGTGTTGATTTTGCATGTGCAAGATATTATGTGAGAAGAAGATTCTATTAGGGGATCGCCGAATCCATTCAGTGAGCTCGACATAGTCCACCAGATGGACTTCAAACAATAGAGCTGAGATACTGGAACATTTGGCGATAGAACTTTGTCACTCAGCGACTCGCCAATGTGTTTGGGCTACCCTATTTTCCCCGCCCTTCTGCTGCAGTGCTGAGATCCTACTCCAATGGATGTTCGGCAATGGTAGAAATCCATTGTGCGAAGCACCGACCTGTTCAGTAATCTCACTCCTACCCGCCGTTTTGCCCCTTTTAGACCGTGCTGCACACTGGAAATAAGGGCGGGATCCAAACCCTTTGGTGAACCGCCGAGTCATTCGACGACTCATAATGTTTCTCGCTCAATAAGCACATAGTGATGAGTCTTCGTCAACTACTCGGCATCTTTACATACCAGTATTTTATCTTTATTTGTTAGTTTTAAATTTTTAATTTTATTTTATATTTTATTTTTGGTATCTTTTGTTTCACACTAACTTTGAGGACAATGTTGAATACTTTTGGTCGGGGTGTGTGCTTAGTCAGCGAGTCCCTTGCTTGTTCAAAAAGTTGCAGATTTTTGTGTCGAACAAAAATGAATGTGAGGCTATGACCAGGCCAAGTGAAGTTTCACAGACAATATGTGAACTTTTTGAATCTCGATGTGACTAGCCGGTTATCGAATGGATGCTCTTGTGACGAACATTGCACACTAGAGAAAGTGTAGAGTCTTGTTTGATATTCGTACAAATACCTTGTGTGAGGAGCTTATCATGAACCATGTGTGACGACACCTAGAAATTTCCCCATTGATTCGGTTGACTAAGTGATGCAAGCTCTTGAGATGATCTTAGGCAATAATTCTAAAGAGTGAAACAATTTGACATTATACATCTTTTGTGGCCAACCTTGTGAGTGGGTGAACTTAGCTTGAACACCCTTTGAACCTTAGCCCTTCTGTTGGAAGAAACGTGATACAATCGTAACTCTCTCTCTATCCAATAATCTATAATCCTCATGAAATGTAGTTTGTTTGAATAGCCAACTTAGGCCAAAAGCCTAAGTTGAGGGTGTAGTAAAATGAGAAGGTAAATCAAGAAATGCATAGAAAGTCTCCGTTGATCCATGGGTTTGAGAAAGATGGAACCCCTCGATATACAATAAAAAAAAGAAAAAAAGAATGAAGAAGTCGAGAAATTAGGTTGTGGAAGTTGCAAAAGAGATGGGGTGTGCAATATTCCTTGAGAAATAAATGATAGGGTGAATTTTGATCATGGGTGTGACTGTTGAAGAAAAGGATATGAAGTGAAGGTCATACCACATTTCATGAGGAAAGTAACCACTGATCCTAAATGACATTACCTTCACACTCAACTCCATTACAAGCCTTGAAAAGACCTTTTTGATCTTGACTGATCTTAAATAAAAGTTGGTTGGAAAATAAGGGCAAACCTATGGGTGAAGTCATGCACGTGTTCCTTTTTTTGAAAGTGCGAGTTGTATGTGATTCCGAAACTATAAACTTTGAACTATTGTGTGTGAATATGTAATCATTCTTTGTGTGAGGGTATTTGAATACCTTTGTTAAGCTTGAACTTGCATTTGAAGTAACTATTGTGAACTTGAGAATCTTTGTTAATGGTGAGTCACAACTTGAACCTTTTAGTGCACAATTGATCATTGCATGAGTACGTTGAGTCTTGTTGTGTGCATTCGTTGTTGAGTCTAGTATAGCACTATTTGAGACATCCTTTTTGAACTGCTGAACTTGAGTTTTACTTGAGGAACCCGAGATTTGTACTCATTTAGGACTTATTTACAATGATTTAGTGTCTTCAAATTCTTATTTTATGGAGATAACTGATGTAAAACCCTTGTTTTCCAGGTATATGGATTGAGGAACAAAGCCAGGACAGACATGGGTTATAAAGACAACATGAGCGAAAAAGACAATGGAAAAACAAGCCTGATGATCGCCGATTTCAGTCGGCAACTCACCAAATTGTCCCTCTACCGCCTAAATTAATAGAATGTTGAGGTTGAATTTGTAATCATTTCGGCGATCATAAATTCCATTTGGTGTGACGCCGATAACATCAACGATGGATGACCAGGTCTCCGAAAGCACCCATGGAGACCCAAAATATCACAGACGGGTGAGTAAAAAAAAAGGTGCATCGCGGAATGAAACGGTGATCCGGAGTTTGCTTGCCTAAAATTACAGTGGTCAGGTGAAGAAATTGTGAAGCATGAAGGAAAGACTAAAGAAAAATCGGTGTGTCGCCAAACAGTCGGCAAAACTCGAATTTTCTCACCGACTGGTACCCAAAAGTCACAGCAGATTTTGTATAAATTGATTTTTACATGAGATAGAAAGCCTTTAGAAATGGGGAGGAACAAAAAATACAGAGAAAATTACTGTTATTATTGATTTGTAGTAATTTCTAAAGAGATTATTCATTTGGGTTTTGCAATAGAGGTTATATTATTGAATTTTGACATCTGAAATTAATTTACCCATTTATAGCAAACATGGAAGGTATTGAATTTCATCAGTTTACCATGATGGACTAAAACTCTAACCTTGGGGGTTTGACAATGTGACCAATTATAGCATTTGACGAAGTGGGTCTGAATTATTATCCTGGTTTAAATTCATTATTGCATGCTTTGTGCTATATAGTTCAAAGTTTTGTACTTGCTCGAGAGAGCAGTATATAACCAATGTGGTAATTTAGCATCTTTAGTAGTGGGTTATTAGGGTTTCAACTTGACAAAGTAAAACTCAAAATTAAATTTGTATGACTAGCTCAAAAGAGTAGACTTGATGAGAAAGTAGGTTGGTCGACTAATGGCTACTATCGAATTTCTAGAGAATTCATCATAAATGAGGTAATTGTTCAAGAGAAAATTGCTTTACTGATAACCTAATCTACCCACAACAAATTGCCATTGTTGGTAATGTTGTTGACCCATTAAGTTGAATTCAGTAGTTGGTTAGTCAACCCCCCAAGCATTTCCTCGTTAATTGATTGTTTTTTTTACTTTTCAAGTGGGTTTGTAACTACAACCTGTAACTTTAATCCAAGTCTCTTAAGTGTAGTGTTTATTCAGCTGAAAAAGGTCACTATCATACTTTCACATTTGAATTCATAAAGAAGGCTACTCTTTGTGGGATTGACCCCAACTCATGTGGTTGGATTTATTCTAATTTACGATCGTGGAATGGATGAAGTGTCTTTGAACGTTAATCAGTAATTTGCATTCTTTCAAATGATATGTCCCTATTAGCATGTTGTAAATGTTTTTATGAATGGCTATCATACTTAGTGCATTTTTCTGCTAACACCTATTGTTCCCTACATTTTCCCCAAATGTAGGGTCCAGTACTCGATGTGATCAATCTAATGGATAGAGCTTGGACTTGATATTTTTCGCGAGCTTGGTGAGTGCTCATGGTTTTAGGACGAATTTCCTAATGTTTAGTTTGTTTCAAGTACCTTCCCTTTTATTCATGTTGTATGGGTTAGTCCCTATTTCATTCAATATTGTAATCGATGGCTATGTTGAGACAAAGTGCCTAGACATTCGCTTTCCTTTATGTAAATCTTTTTAGACGTGAAATGTGTTTTAATCTTATTGTTTTATTGCTTATGTTATGAAGTCTATGTAGCTAGTATGGAGTCCTTCGGCGAACTATACGCAATGTTACATCTAGGGGACACCTCTGGGTCGTGACAAGGGTATAGAGTTTTGATAAGACGGTTTAGGGTTTTTTGGGGTTTTAAGGGTATTTCAAGGTCTTTTAGTGTTCAAAGTTTAGTTTTCTTCGTAAATTCCTACAACTATAATTGACTTGAGCATGTTTATGCTTTTCTATTGATTCTCGAGTACTAACCACTCCCTATGGGAACGATCCTAATCCTCGGTTGGGTTATAATACTACTCATGATCGTTGACACTTGAACTTGAAGTAGTGTCCTGAAACGTGAAGTCAGTGATGTGTGATGCAAGCGGCACATCATTAGGTGTTGTATTGGGGAGAAAATGCAACTAGTTATTTCACCCCATTTTCTACGCACGAAAAACTTTAAACAGTGCTCAACGTAATTACACACTTATAGAACATGAATTACTTGTGGTAGTATATGCGTTTGAGAAGTTCCGGGCATAATTGCTTGGTACTAAAGTGGTTGTTCACACTTATCATGTTGCTCTGGATTATCTGATGGCAAAAAAGGACGCCAAACCAAGTTTAATAAGGTGGATGCTACTATTACAATACTTCAACTTTGAATTCAAAGATAGGCGAGGTTGTGAAAATCAGGTGGCTGACCAATTTTCAAGATTGGAAGGTAAGGAGAAGGACGAGCTAGATAACAACATAAATGATTCCTTTCCCGATAATCTTATTCACGGTAACTCTCAACCTTCATGGTATGATGATTTTGCCAATTATGTAGTGTGTGGATTAATGCCGGAAGAACTAAACTTCTACCAATAAAAGAGATTCTTGTTCGATATTACGAAGTACTTTTGGGATGAACCATATTTTTTTCAAAGAGTGTGCATACTATATTATTAAAAGATGTGTCCCAGAGGAAGATGCCATTGAAATTCAACATGATTTTCACGCTTCACCGGTTGGGGGCATCTTTGTGGTGTACGTACAACTGCTAAAGTCCTTCAAAGTGGCAAAAATTTGCCGTTCCTTTACAAAGATGCTCATGGGTATGTTAAGAAGTGCACCCATAGTCAGAAACAAGGTGTAGTGTCCAAAAGACACGAATTATCTCTTACGCCCATTCTAGAAGTTGAGCTATTTGTTGTATGGTGAATAGATTGCATTGGGCCATTTATGAGCTCGTTTTGAAATAAGTATATTTTGGTGGCTGTTGACTATGCTTCTAAAAGGGTGGAGGCTCTTGCACTTCCAAACATTGAAGGGGAAAGTCTGGTTCAATTCCTGAAATGCTACATCTTTGCTAGATTTTTTAATCTTCGGGCTAATATTAATGATAGGGGATCTCACTTTTGCAACAAGTGGGTTTCAACTGCCTTGAGTAAGTATTGAGTGATACACAAAGTACGAACTCTGTATCACTAAGGTTTAGCATTTAAGACATAGGGTTTAGGGTTTAGGGTTTAGGGTATAGTCCTTAAGGTTTAGGACACATGATTTTTTTAGGGTTTAGAATTCAGTAATTAGGTCCTAAGGTTTAGGGTATACAGATTAATCCTACGGTTTAGGCTTTTTAGGGTTTTTTTTATGGTTTTCTTAGGGTTTAAATTTTAGGATTTTTAGGTTTAGGGTTTTTAACAGTTTAGTGTTTACGGATTTGGGTTCTTTGGGTTTAGGTGTTTTTAAAGGGTGTAGAGTTTCATAGGGGTTTTCACGGTTTTTTTACGGTTTAGTTTTTGTTAGGGTTTAGGGTTTAGACTTTAGGTCATAAGGTTTAGGATTTAAGCCTTAAGGTTTAGTGTTTAGGGTATAGATTTTAAGGTTAGATCCTACGGTTTAGGCTTTTTTTTTTACGATTTTTTAGGGTTTATTTAAGATTTTAAGTTTAGGGTTTCTTTAGGTTTAGGTGTTTTTAAGGTTCTCTTTAGGGTGATTGTAGGGTTTTTTAGGTTTAGGTGTTAGGGTTTTAGGGTATTTTTTTAGGGTTTAAGGTTCAGATTTAGGCCCTAAGGTTTAGTGTTTTGGCCCTTAGTTTAAGGTTGTACGATTTAGTGTTTGATCTTTAACGTTTAGGGTTTATGGTATAGTCCTGAAGGTTTAGGCACTATGATTTTGGGTTTTTTTATGGTTTAGTTTTTTTTAGGGTTTAGGAATCAGACCTTAAGGTTTACGGTATAGAATTTAGATCCAACGATTTCTTGTTTTTAGGGTTTTTGTTTAATGATTTTTTAGTGTTGAAAGTTTAGGGTTTTTTAGGTTTAGGGTGTTTTAAGGGTTTAGGGTTTAGGGCTTTGGGTTCTTTTGGTTTATGTCCTTTAAAAGGGTTTAGAGTTTGTTAGGGGCTCTTACATTTTTTTATGGTTTAGGGTTTCGTAGGGTTTATCGTTTCTTAGGGCTTAGGATTTTGGGTTTAAGGTTTTGATATTAGGCTCTAAGGTTTAGTATTTAGGCATTAAGGTATAGGATTTATGATTGAGGGTTCAGGGTTTAAGCCTTAAGGTTTAGGGTTTAGGGTATAGTGTTTAATGCTTAGGCCCTACAATTTAGGGTTCTTTTAGGGTTTAGAATTTAGGCACTAAAGTTTAGGCAAGACAGTTTAGATCCTACTTTTTAGGGTTTTTTAGGGTACATATAGGGTTGTTTAGGTTTAGGGTTATGGTTTATTATTTAGGTCTTTAGGTTATTAAGGAATAGGGGTTTTAAATATTTTGTTTTGAGTGATTTTATGATTTTTTAGGGTTTTTACGGTCTTTTTTAAGGATTTTTTAGTATTAAGGGTTTCTTTTGTTTTAACATTTTTTAGGGTTTAGGGATTCATTTTAAGCCCTGAGTTTTATTGTTTATGATTTAGGGTTCATGGTTTATGGTTTACAATTAAGGGTATAGGGTTTATTCTCTATTGTTTGGGGTTCGGGTATAGTCCTTAAGGTGTAGGCCCTACGCTTTACAACTTTTTTATCGTTTAGGATTTAGTCCCTAATGTTTAGTGTATTGAGTTTAGATCATACGGTTTACGATTTTCTTTAGGGTGTTTTTCGGATTTCTAAAGATTCTTTAGAGTTTTTAAGGGTTGAGGGTTTCTTAGGGCTTAGGGTTTAGATTTTAGAACATAAGGTTTAGTGTTTAGGGTGTAAGACCTAAGGTTTTGGGGTAAGGGTGTATTCCTTTAGGTTTAGGCCCAACAGTTTAGGGTATAGAGTTTAGATCCTATGGTTTTAGGTATAGAGTTTAGATCTTATCGTTTATGGTTTTTAGGGTTTTGTTAGTGTTCACGGTTTAGGGAATTAGGTTCATTAGGTATAGGGTTTTAAATGGTTTTCTATAGGCTATTTTAAGATTTTTTAGGGTTTAGGGTTTCTTAGGGTTTATGGTTTTTTAAAGTTTCATAGGGTTTAGGGTTTTGATTTTAGTCCCTAAGGTTTATGGTTTAGTCCCTAAGGCTTAGGGTATACTATTTAAGGTTTAGAGTTTAAGGCCTAAGGTTTACACCACAAGAAAAAAAGTCTCTAAGGAAGGGAAATTTGGTCCCTGAAAGATGAACACTAGTCCCAAACGAGCATTTGAGACGTGAAATATATAGTTGCCACCCGTCCTTAAAGCTTTCCTCGCTATCGCTCAACAACGACGTGACGAAGAAAGTAGTTTGTAAATGTTTTTGGGATGTGGATCCAAACTACTCACGAAATACCTTTATGGACGTTATTTCTTGTCTCAAACAGACCAAATATATCTTGGGAAATACGTTTTTCAGGTCAGTAAAACTCTATAACAACCACCAACACCTAGTCGTAATAATCTTTAGAGACGATATAGATGTGGTCCTAGTAATCTCTAGCAACCATTAAAGACCTATCCTTAGAATTTCTTTAAAGAAGAGAACTATCTGGTCCTAAAATACCTTTAGCGACTAACCAACCTCATCCTAGAACAACTTTGGCGACTATCAACAAAATTGTCCTAGAATACCATTTGAAACGAGCAACAAACTGCCTGGAAATAGATTGCGTTTTAGAAACCAGTAATAATTCTTGTCCTTGATTGAGCACTAATACATTTAAACAAATATCGAATTGCTACTAAAAATTTCGCTACGAAAAGATGATACATATAGAGAAGAGACAGCGACAATAAGATATATGTAAAGAAAGCAATTCATTACAATAAACTAG
Organism: Solanum stenotomum; assembly: GCF_019186545.1. Classification (NCBI taxonomy): domain Eukaryota; kingdom Viridiplantae; phylum Streptophyta; class Magnoliopsida; order Solanales; family Solanaceae; genus Solanum; species Solanum stenotomum. Next base: position 18,030,804 of record NC_064286.1, read on the forward strand.
TTGACATGAACAATATTGGTTTCAATATTTGTTTAACAAAAAACCATAGCTAACATCCGAGTTAGACTAACATCCATTTTTGGATTAAATTTCTAGAAAACTAATAGTGATTTTATTCATCTTCTTCTAAACTTGTATCTTGCACAGAAGAATGAATAGAAGCTAGGCAAAAACTTAAAAGTTCAAATATTCATTTAGTGTTATCTAGAAACATCAACAAAAGCTACAAGAAAATAAGAAAAAAATCCATTACAAAGACATTGAGATGCATTAACCAAGAATATAATATCTATTTTGAAGATTTACAACTAAATATAGAACATCAGTCAGATAATCAAAATGAAAGAAATGAAAATGAAGCTTCATTTCATAGAAGTTTTGCAATGCCAAAGTCATTAAGGTGTCCCATCATTTCGTTGTCAGGTAACACTTCGCTAGGCTTAAGATCAAAGTGAATAACTGGAACTGAGTAACCATGGTGGAGAAATTCCAAAGCAGATGCAACGTGGAAAATGATATTCAATTTCTGCATTACAGTTAAGCTGCGAGAATATAGCAACTTGTTTAAGCTCTTGTTTGGCAAGTACTCAAGTATCAATGCTTTAGAATCCAAGTTACAACAGTTGCTATTGATTTTGGTGAGATTTATGCGACAAAGATTTTAAAAGATTTCACATTTTCTGACAAAGGTTTGGAATGTGCCTTCCATCTGCACATTGAAAACTTTGACAGCTACAGTCATCCCATTTGCTAATGTCCCTGTAAATAAAATGGAAAATTTCACTACCTAGCAAATTCTTTATATCAAAGCCCTGAGTTGCTACCTCTGGTGACCACTCTGCTTTTGCATGGATTGTTTTACCTAGACGTCTCATCAACACAAAAACTCTTGTTGAGGCAGTCCCTTTCACGGAGAGAGGCAATGATAATCCATATCAGTCTTCTTTTCTTGGACTTATACTAATTCTTTAAATTAGAAGGACAAGTTAGGATATGCTTTTGAGGGTTACCACACACCTTACTGACTTTGGCATTGCAGAACTATCATCTGAGGAATTAAAACCCTTCTTATAATAAAATAAAGTCAGGTCTATTGTTACTTGCTTGGTCAGTAGAAAAATAGTTTTCATTTTGTTGAAACAGGTGATATTGTAGGTGGGACATCTTATTATTGAGCAGCAAAGAGTTCTTTCATTTTCATTATTTCTTTCATCTCACCTTTTATGGTAGACAAACGTTCATTCAAGGATTTTTTTTGCTCATTCAAGAATTTTTTTTCATCATTCAAGAATTTGTTATCATCTCGATTTGAACGTAGCATGGACAATATATCAGCCTTTGAAGAAGTCCCACCTTACAAATCTTTAGCCTTTACTCTACCCCCATATCCAAATGCATGGCTACGAGTTAGTGGTCCACAACATTTTTCAACAATCTCTATCCTAGATAGAGATGGATCTTCTTGAACTATTTCCTCAAGTTGAGCCTACAAAATAAATAAGAGGACATTTTCTATCAAAACACATAACAATTTAAGGCTATTAACTTATTCAATTTACCAAACGTACATGTTTTTCAATTGCTTCAGGTTCAACGAGTTTGTTATCTTTCTTATGAATCTTAAAGAAAATAGTCGCCAAATCAGGTGGATGGCCATCTATCCCACCCTTCACATGAAATTCAAGAACGTCAAATCACACAATCTTCATACAAACTCCATTAAGGAAAATAGTTTTTTTTATCAATACCTTATGATAAATAATCTCCCGAATAGGATATGGATTGAAAATACCATACCTTTTTCAGTTGTTAAAGATTTTTCCATAAGCTGATCAATAGATGGAGGCAAAGAACTATTAGTTTGCATATCCTATTTCTCAAGAATCATTTTATCCATTCTTTGAATTTCTTGACTAGACGACATGGTCAAATTCTATCTTATGCTTTTAGAAGGAGTTTTGATATGTTGATTAGGATAAAGATCACTCTTGTTAATACATCTCACCTCAGATTCAAAAGTCATGTAGTTGTTATGTATAATTCCTATTCCTTGACTTGTAGAAAAAGTAGAGCAAATCACTCTTTTAATTTCTAGAACATGAAGCTGTTGAAAATCGCCTATGAACTTGAGTGGTTTCTGTTATCTATTATCTAACTGTACTTTTACTATGAAGACTGTTCTTTGAATCTCTAGTGTCTTTTTTTCTGTAGCAAATGAAAATACTAGTAATACATGTGATTGGGTACTTTAGAACATAATAACCTTTTTTTGGTTGGGGTACCAACTAATTTAGGTAACTGTTGTGTAAGACTCATTAAACAAAAATGCGCTCTATACCAGAATTTTTTCCACTTTCAAGTCTCAAAGTTAAGCTTCTTGTTAAGGGTTGAGGAATTATATTCATCCTACCACAATCTCGAGTGAAAATCATTATAACCGTTTTGAACCTAATCTTCATGATTATATATGAATTTGTACAGTTAAGGCAGACGATATGTTAAGAAATCTAGACTTACTGCATTGAGTTTTGAAACATTTCTTCTATTTATCATGTGTCTAGTTGAAGAGATTTCATGAAGGGAGAAAAGAAGGTAAGACTGTTACTACCTTATATTGCAGGTTAAGAAAGGAGAAATTTGTCCTCCAAAGTTGAAAACAGAAGATCCCAATAAATCTTACGTTCAACGACCTATGAAATGAGGTTAAACACATGTACTCAATTACTTTTGTTTCAGCGATATTTAAAGCCTGAATTGGCTATGGTTGAGTGTAAGCTTTACGGTTGTATCAATTTGTATCTGTAGCACACTTAATTATTCTACAACAAAATATATTTAGCACTCTATTTTAGATTTATATTAAGTTAGACAAGTACATATATGGGGAGCGCTTAATTATTGCATTTGGCATAGATTTCTATCTATGAACTTAATCTTGATAGGGCTATTAGTGATATGTTATATGCATACACGACAGGTGCAATAGGAGTCACCATTGTGAAGTTTTATCTATGGTACTTTATTGTCTATTATAGTGGCTCTATTTTTCAATTACATGAGTTAGAAAAAGGAATAACAAATAGAGTAGCTTGAATACAACAATGAAAAAATGCCATCAACGAAACGTATAGAAAAAACACAACAACTCGATTGGAAGAGGAACCAACATGTAATTCTGTTTCAAGCAAAACTGGGGTGGAATTCTATTTTGAGCAGAGCAGCAACGACACAAGCAAAAAGACGCAATCAGGAGAGGAACGTCAAGATTAAGCAGGAAGAACAAAAATAGCAGCTTGAATACAACAATGAAAAAATGACATTAGTAAAACATATAGAAGAAACACAACAACTCGATCAGAAGAGGAACAAAACTAAAATTCTATTTCGAGCAAAGCTAGGGTGGAACTCTGTTTTGAGAAGAGTAGCAACGATACAAGCAAAAAGACGTAATTACGAAAGAGGAATGTCAAGATAAGACTAAGCATGAAGAACAAAAGGAGTAGCTTGAATACAACAATGAAAAAACTACATCACTAATACATATAGAAGAAACACAACAGCTCGATCGGAAGAGGAACCAACCTAAAATTCTGTTTCGAGCAAAGCTGGTTGGAATTTTGTTTTGAGCATAGCAGCAACAAAACAAGCAAAAATACGCGATTAGGGCAAAGTAACGTCAAGAAATGTTAAGATTAAGCAAAAAATATGAAGAGGGCAAACTGATGACCTTGATCAGTTGCAATGGGGATCTTGGAGATCAAAGTAGGGCATTAGGTGATGGGCTGCTGTATTTTGAGAAAAAATAGAACGATGATCTTATCGTTTACCTAGCTTCAGTATACTTTAGCCCTTAGAATTTTGTTAAGAATGAAAATTTGATATATTAATATATTAGTATAAAAAATGGTGAAACTTTTCTCCCGTTCTACACCCTCAATATAAGTTGGAACCAGTAAATAAATTTATTTAGGACTAGATTTAATACCTTCTCAATAAAATGTATAAATAAGGACCAAAATATAATCTCGACTCAATAGATATACTTTTAGAGATGTGATAATTCACTCGTCCCTACATGTTGTTTTTAAATAAGACTTCTTCTTGTAGTGTTATGGTTTAGGGTATAATCTGTAAGGTTTAGGCCCAATGATTTAGGCTTTTTTAGGTCTCAGGATTTAGGCCCTAAGGTTTAGGGTATACAGTTTAGATCCAAGAGTTTAGGGGTTTTAGAATTTTCAAGGTTTAGTGGTCCTTTTGGGTTAATGGTTTAAACCTTTGGTTACTTAATGTTTAGGGGTTTTTAAAGTTTTCTTTAGAGTGTTTTAAGGGGTTTTAAAGTTTTTTCGAGTGTTCTAGGGTTTCTCAGAGTTTTTTTTTCGTGTTTTGTAGGATTTAGGGGTTCTTTGGGCTTATGGTTTAGGGTTTAGATTTTAGGCCCTAAGGTTTAGGGTATACAAATGAGAGTTTAGGGTTTAAGATCTAAGGTTTAGGATTTAGGGTATAGTCCTTATGAAGTAGGCTTTATTTAAGGCTTTATTTTGATAAACTCATTTAGGGCTTTATTTTGATAGAAATAGTATCCTCCAATACTTATTTTGTCTCAATATCTGATGAAAACTCTTAAGTTTCAAGTATTTGAAGTTTTAGTGGAAGCATGGACACTTAGGTGCAAAAAGGAGCAAAAAGATTGAAAAGAACGAAGAAGTTGAAGCTTGAGCATAGCCAAGAACCTTGGCGATTCGCCGAAAGGACAGACTCCGGCCTTTGTTCCATTATGCGAAGCCCTAAAGGAAGAGGATAAAAAATGTGATGAAAGGAGCAGTCGGCGCTTCGCCGAATAGCTCCGCGAAGTAGTACTATACAACCCAATGGTCCAGAACGTGAAGATGCTGAAGGCAAGCATGAAACGACGATGAAATAGAAGAAGGGCGAGTCGCCGAGTCATTCAACGATATCAACTAACTTAGTCGAAAGATCCGCCAACGCTATTTTCTGAAGTTTATAAATACTAAACTTGTTATTAATTTTATAAGTTCTGAACCATTATTATTATTTTCAGAATAGAATAGTACGTTTTTAGATATTTTTGCTAGAGTTTGGAGAGATTTTTGTGGGAGACTTGAAGAGAGAAGAATTTCATCTTACCCAAGTTGGAAGTGGGTCTTCTCCATTCTTCTTTCTATCTTAAATCAAGGTTTAATTTCTTATGCCCATTTGATTTTAGTATCATTTTACGTGTACTTTGTTATTTCTTGATGTGTGGCTAAAAACTCCCATTCTTGGGGTGTGATTTAGCATATATGTGTTGATATTGTTGTTGGGGCTTGCTTGCTGATGGGGTAGAGGTATTTTCATACTGATTTCACCTAGTGGTCCTGGTTTAATTTAATGGGTTTGTAGTTACAAATACAAAACCACCCATGTGTTTTTGGCTTGCCCGAGAGGGAGGTCGCGTAACCAAGACCACTAGACTGATAGCCTAAGGAATGGGTCGACATGAGGTTCAGCCCAAGAGGGTGAGCCCTAGTCCCATATCCTAACACTTAGCTTGAGAGAGTGAGTGGGGTAAGGCGTAGGCTGGTCTTCATGCACCAAATGGGTGTCTGAGAGGAACCCATTTGAAACGGGTTAAGTTGCCCGAGAGAGAACTTATTTCCATCTAAAGCTTAGCCTAGTCACTGTTATTTTCCAAATTTCCTATGAGCATGTACCCAACAATTTATCTCAACTAGTATTGCGGTCACACCCCAAGAACATTTCCCCATAGTTGATTTTCTTGTTAACTTTTCCTATCTTTACTTCTTGTGACAAAACCCCCAAATCAATATTTAACACTTTTGTGTTGCCCCCTTTTAATTTAGTATGTTTTTAATCGTTAATGCCTTTAGCTACGACTAGTTAGAGCTTAATTTTATTTTTCTATCAATTCTCAAAGCCACTCCCTTGGGACACGACCCCAACCTTTAGTTGGGTTACTATACTATCGACAATCGTAGACACTCATACCGTAGGTGAGTGTCGTTTGTCACGATTAGCATCAAACTGGCGCCGCTGCTGGGGAGTGGTGTTATTTGGGAATTCCTAGTTTAATAAAATTTTTGATTCTTTCTACTTTTAGTTTTACTAATCTAAATTGTAGTTTTGTTTTTCTAGTTTGAATATCAAAGAAATGAAGTAAGGATGGAAAACCATTATGGATACCACATGGATCATCCCCTTCTGAAACTATTGAACCTCAGGGACAACCTCCTGACTTTCAAACAGGAAGGGGATGAGACTATTCAGGAAATGTGGCTGAAGTTTCAAGCAGTGCTACAACCATGCCCATCTCACGGGATGACAGACAAGGGGCTACTGGAGTGCTTTTTCTGGGGTCTAGGACCCGAGAATAGAGATATAGCTGATCAAATTTGTAAGGGCGGTATGCTACACCAGCCCTATGAAGTTGTAGCAAAACTCTTTGATGGCATGGTAAAAGCCAACAAAGAAGCCAAAAAGAAGCAGTAGTGGGACGCAATAGCTACCTAGTTGAATGCTCTGTCTACCAGAGTCACATAATTAGAGGTACAAGATATGGGGAAAGAAAAGCACTCCTCTCTTTGAGAATGTAGACATGGGAAGAAGCAGAGAGGTAAACAAGATGAGAAAGCCTTGTCACTCATTCAACAAAAGATTGAGGCACATGAGAAGATGTTGAATGAGATGAAGGTAAACGTCAAAATACGAAGAGTCACCCTCTCACTCCATGACAATTCAAATGAAGGATGCTCAATCACCCATTTAATGATGGGTCACTATCCTCCGTTCGCCGAAGATTCACCTAATTACACCATGGGTGATTATTAGGACGAAGAGTAGTCTTTGAATTGCGTCGTGCCGCGATGTTAACTCAGGCGCTGTTTGGGATGCAACCCAAAACCCCATATTCTCTTATATTGGAGTACTAGTAAAATAATAGTGTCTTAGTTTTATATATTGAAGAGTAACATGTGCCAAACAGGTGCATAATGGCGAGCAGCAGACCCCATTGGCGAGTAGCCGAATAAGTCGGCGATAAAATCTATTCCGCTGTTTGACTCAAGATATCTTCTAAATCTGGAGTCGGTAAAACTCGGTGAGCTCAGTAAGTGGGTCTTCTCCATTCTTCTTCCTTTGCTTAAATGAAGGTTTAATTTATTTTACACATTTGATTTAATTATCATTTTAGGTGTATTTTTTTATATCTTGATGTGTGGCTAAAAACCCCATTCTTGGGGTGTGATTTAGCAAATATGTGTTGATATTGTTGTTGGGTCTTGCTTGCTGATAGCGTTGATGTATTTTAATGGTGATTTCACATAGTGGTTGTGGTTTAATAATTTGCAAATACGAAACCACCTATGTGTTTTCAGCTTGCCCGAGAGGGTGATCGCGAAACCAAGACCACTAGACTGATGGCCTATGGAGTGGGTCAACATGAGGGTGAGCCCTAGTCCCATATCCTAACACTCAGCTCGAGAGAGTGAGTGGAGTACGACGTAGGCTGGTCTTCATACGACAAATGGGTGTCCGAGAGGAACCCATTCGTAACGGGGTAAGTTGCCCAAGAGGGAACTTATTTCTATCTAAATCTTAGCCTAGTCACTATTATCTTGCAAATTTCCTATTGAAAGCATGTATCCAATGATTTATCTCAACTTGTATTGGGTCACACCCCAAGAACATTTGCCCATACTTGATTTCCTTATTAACTTTTGCCAATTTTACTACTTGTGACAAAAACCCCAAATCAATATTTGACACTGTTGTGTCACCCTCTTTAATTTACAATATTTTTAGTCATTAATGTCTTTAGCTACGACTCGTTAGAGCTTAATTTTATTTTTCTATCAATTCTCAAAACCACTCCCTTGGGACATGACCCCAACCTTTAGTTGGGTTACTATACTATTGATGATCGTCGACACTCATACCGTAGGTTAGTGTTGTTGGTCACGATAAGCATCATATGCCCTATGGTTTAGGGCTCTTTTTTAGGGTTTAGGCTTTTTTTTAGGGTTTAGGCTTTTTATAGGGTTTTGGGTTCAAGGCATCGTGTTCTTTAGGTTTAGAGGTTTTAAAGGTTATATTTATGGTGTTTTTGGTTTTTAGGGTTTTGTAAGATTGTTTTAGTGTTTAGGATCTGAGGGTTTTTTAGCATATATGGTTTCTTAGGGTTTAGGGTTTCTTTGGTCTTAGGATTTAGGGTTGAAGACATAAGGCTTAGGGTTATGGATATAATCCTTAAGGTTTAGGCCCTATGGTTTAGGGTTTTTTATATGGTTTAGGATTTAAGCCGTAAGATTTATTGTATAGAGTTTGAATCCTACTGTAACAACCCAAAAAATCAGTAGGCTAAACTAGAGGCTCATTGTGTGGGCTAGCGTAATTTCAAGTTGGTGTCTAGGTTGGATTAGAACTAACTATGAGGATTCTTGTAACTTTTGGAGATGGTTAGACTAAACTAAAGCTAAGTTGAGGGAGGTAAACATCTTGGATGAAGGTGAGGACTTAAACTACCAAGGAAGGGTGAAGGAGAACTTGTCCAACCTAGTTGGTGATTGACCAGACTTGGCGATGCGCAAAAGTGCACTTGTTATCGCATAGTGCGCTGTCCCTTTGGCCTAAGTTCCGGAAAAAAAGGCGAGCTAGGTCGGGGGTCGCCGAATGGGTTGGTGATTTGCCCAACAGACCACCCTATCGCCTAGTGAGGTGCCTATTTTGGGAGCTTACTGGAAATTTAGGCGAGCCAAGGGTTCTATATTCTAGACTATGTTGTATTTCCTAATTTTGGAAGACTTAATTTATGTAAAGGGTTTTGAACCTATTTGTACTCTTATGTTCTAGATGGTGATTGAGACATGTCTAGATTCTTATTTTCCTTGATGAAAAGAAGTTGACTTCTATTGTAAAAGTTTTTAATTTATCCGCATTATTCTATGTTTTTATGTGATGATTATGCTAAGGGCTTGTATGCGACCCCTTCGGGGTCAATAAAGCCATGTTACTTCTATGAGGTAACCCTAGGTTGTGACAAACTTTGTATTAGCGCATAAGGTTTTGGGATAATATTTAGGTAACCCTAGTATGGTCTTGTTCATGAGTGTGAAGCACACCACACTTATGAATGGTTGTCTATAAAATTTTTAGGAACTTTCACTTATTTCACTACTCTTTAGTCGTGCTTAGAGTTGTAACTCAATGAATGTCCTTTTTCCTTACCCTTTTCTTGTGCATATAAGAATATCAACACTGAAATGACCCAAAAAGTTCTTAAAAATGTGCTTCGGAAGTTACCGGAAACTTGTTTAGCTATATAAAAAAAAATCCGTTTTGTTTTTCAAAAATTTGACTTCATATTCTTGTTTAGGGGGTCAAATTGAGTGGGAAATGGGTCTAACCAAAATTTTAGAGCAACCGTACCAAAATCCAAAATTTCCAAGTGAAGCCTTTTTCGAGGGTCTAGTTTGGAGGGTCATATCTCCTAGCACACAAATAATTGGGTGGCCCATAACTTATCCATGGAAAGCCCTTTGAGTTAGCTACCTAACGCACTTCGTTTCACCTCATTCGGAGTTCGGACGAAGAAGTTATGCCCATTTTCGTAAACTCTTCCAGGCAGGAAATGCAATTTCCAGTGAGCGTTTTTACTGTTCACCCGCCTCATTTTTTTTCTAAGTGTTGGACCATTTTTTTCCAAAGGGCATATGTTATTTCCTATATACCATTAGTTCAATTCCCATCTCTAAAACATTTCCCAAAACACCTCTCCCATACTTAGACGCATTTTCTCTCAAGATTCTCACAAGAACCCTAATCCAAAACCTTCCTCAAGATTGAAGAGACTCTTGCTCCAAGTTTCAAGCTTCCATTGAAGACACTCTCAAGACCTTCATAAGAACTCAAGGTAAGTGGTGTTGAACTCATGGGTCCTTCCACCCATAGTGCCTAGACTCTATTCTACTCACTAATTCATGGTTTAAGTTAAGATTCATAAATTAGTCTTGTTCTTTGTAATAATTTCCAGCACATTGAATTTTAAACATGAAAAGTGATTGTTTTGAGCATGTTGTGACTCTAGAACTTGAATCTAAATTTGAAATGGTTTGCCCTTAGTCCCTATTTCCCGTTAATTAATGTTGAATGTACTTCCGCGACCGATGAAGTGTGATGACAAGTTTGAGAGTCTTGTTTGGGGTTCCTTCGGGTTCCTCATTCGCCATGTCACGTCTAGGCCCTAGGCTTGGGTCGTGACAAGCTTGTTATGAGAGCACTAGGTTGTTAAATCCTTGGAGTCCAACACACCGCGTTGAGTAGAGTCCTAATCATGGTTGTGAAGCGCGCCACGACTATGAATGGGAGGCTACAAAATGTTTTAGGAAAGCTTTCCCTTCTTCATGTTCTATGTCGTGCTTAGAGTACGATAAGGTGATTCCTCCCTAACGCTTGTTCTTTGGATTGCTATATCATCATGCCAAACTTAAGGGAAGACGGGCCCGATCACCGGAAGAGCCACCCACCAATGGTGAGCTCCGTGATGCACTCACCATGCTTGCACAAATGGTAGCTAACCAAGTGCAACAAGGAGCCCAAGCTCCTCAAACTACCACCCCAGGGGAAAGGGTGAGATTTCATGAGGATGAACCCTTCGGTCTTCCATGGTTCAAAGGTGGATAAGGACTCGTAAGAGTTCATCGATGAGGTATGCAAAATCTTGACCATTATGGATGTTAGTGCCTGTGAGAAGGCGGAATTGGCGGCCTACCAACTCAATGGAGTTGCTCAAATTTGGTTTGATCATTGGAAATGTGAGAAATGTAATGGCTATGTGGTGTTATGGAAGGAGTTTAAACTTTCTTTCCTTAATAGGTTCTTCCCTCTTGAGCATAGGGAGGCAAAGTTTGTGGAGTTCATGAACTTGAAGCAAGGAGCTATGAGTGTGGGGGAGTATGCCCTCAAATTTGTCCAACTCTCCAAGTATGCACCTCACTTGGTGGCCGACTCTAGGTCGAGGATGAACAAATTTGTGATGGGTGTATTCGACTTGGTTAGTGAAGAGTGTCGGTCCGCTATGCTCATTGGAGTTATGGATTTGTCTCGGTTGATGACTTATGCCGAGCAAATGGAGGAGGAGAAATTGAGGAAGAGAAGGGGGCACGAGGCCAAGAGGGCCCGATTGGAGAATAGGTTGCCTAAGGATGCTAGATTTCATCAAGGCCGAGGAAACCCTCATGTCAGCCGGGGATTTGCTATCAATGTTCCTAGGCCTCAAGGGGGAGGTGAAGTAGGTTCTATGGATGTATGCCCTAAGTGTGGGAGGAGGCATGGTGGTCCTTGCATGAAGGGTTCGGGTGCCTTCTTTGAATGTGGAGAAGTGGGTCATAAGAGGTTTGAGTGTCCCAAGATCCGCAACAAGGTCCAAAGTGCTAACACTACTCCTTTGGGTAGAGGTGCTTCTCAAAGTGGTGCCCCAAGGAACAATCGATTTTATGCTTTGCATGGTAGACAAGGTGTTAATGAGACTCCGGATGTGGTGACCGGTATGTTGCAAATATTTGATCTTGATGTTTATACTTTGATTGATCCGGGTGCCACCCTTTCCTTTGTTACCCCCTTAGTTGCTAGAAAATTTCATGTCGAGTCGGAATTGTTGCATGAGTCATATGAAGTATCTACTCCCATTGGTGTCTCTATTGTTGCTAGAAAAGTGTAGAAATTGTCCGGTTTGCATATTGAATAAGTTGTTGCCTTGTGATCTTGTTGAGTTGAACATGGTGGATTTTGATGTTATTCTTGGGATGGATTGGTTGCATGCATATTATGCTTCTATTGATTGTAGGACTCGTAAAGTCAAGTTCCGATTACCTAATGAACCCGTCCTTGAGTGGGAGAGCCGGGATGTTGTGGTGAAGGGGAAATTCATTTCTTGCATTAAAGCCCATAGGTTGATTTCCAAAGGGTGCTTGTACCATATTGTGAGAGTCAATGATGTGGAGTCTAAAGTCCCTCCTATTGAGTCTATTCCGGTTGTTAATGAGTTTCTAGATGTCTTCCCAGAAGACCTTCCCGGTGTCCCTCCCGAAAGGGAGATAGATCTTGGTATAGACCTCCTTCCCGATACTCAACCTATTTCTATCCCCCCTTACCGTATGGCCCCGGCGGAGTTGAAAGAGTTGAAAGAGCAATTAAAAGATTTGTTAGAGAAGGGGTTTATTAGACCTAGTCATTCTCCCTGGGGTGCTCCGGTTTTGTTTGTGAAGAAGAAAGATGGGTCTCTTAGAATGTGTATTGATTATCGACAACTTAATAGGGTCACCGTCAAGAATAGGTATCCTCTTCCAAGGATTGACGATTTATTTGACCAATTGCATGGGGCTAGTCACTTCTCTAAGATTGATCTTCGGTCAGGGTATCATCAAGTGAAGGTGAGGGAGTGTGATATTCTCAAGACGGCCTTTCGTACTAGGTATGGGCACTATGAGTTTGTGGTGATGTCTTTCGGGTTGACTAATGCTCCGGCTCTCTTTATGGATTTGATGAATAGGGTTTTCAAACCCTACCTTGATTCTTTTGTGGTGGTGTTTATAGATGACATCTTGATCTATTCTCGGGGTGAGGAAGAGCACAAGGGTCACTTGAGGGTTGTACTCCAAAGATTGAGGGAAGAGAAGTTGTACGCTAAATATGAAAAGTGTGAGTTTTGGTTGAAGGAAGTTGCTTTCCTAGGCCATGTGGTGTCGGGGGATGGTATTAAGGTGGATCCTAAGAAGACCGATGTTATTAGGAATTGGCCTAGACCTTTGACCCCGTCGGATATAAGGAGTTTCTTGGGTTTAGCGGGTTATTATAGGAGATTTGTGGAAGGGTTTTCTTCTCTTGCTTCTCCTATGACCAAGTTGACTCAAAAGAAGGCTAAATTTGTGTGGTCGGATGTGTGTGAGGAAAGCTTCCAAACTTTGAAAGAAAGGCTTGTGTCCGCTCCCATTTTGTCACTTCCGGATGGGTTAGAAGGTTTTGTTGTTTATTGTGATGCTTCCCGTATTGGGTTGGGTTATGTGTTGATGCAAAGTGGTAAGGTTATAGCCTATGCTTCTAGGCAACTTAAGGTTCATGAAAAAAATTACCCAACCCATGATCTTGAATTGGCCGCCGTGGTTTTTGCTTTAAAGATTTGGTGTCATTATTTGTATGGGGTGCATGTTGATATCTTCACCGACCATAAGAATTTCCAATATGTATTCACGCAAAAAGATCTTAACTTGAGACAAAGGAGGTGGCTAGAATTCCTTAAGGATTATGATATGAGTGTTCACTATCACCCGGGGAAAGCTAATGTGGTGGCGGATGCATTGAGTAGAGTGTCCATGGGTAGCTTGACTCATGTGGAGGAAGGTAGTAAAGAGTTGGCTAAGGAGGTCCATCGGTTGGCCAAATTGGGAGTTAGGTTAGAACGGGTGGATAGTGGAGGAGTAGTTGTTGTGGATGGTTCAAGGTCTTCCTTGGTTGATGAGGTGATAGTCAAGCAAGATTTTGATCCTTCTTTGGTAGAATTAAAGGCTTCGGTGAGTAGTGGTAAGGTGGAGGTTTTCTCCCAAGATGGAGATGGTGCCCTTAGGTACCAAGGTAGATTATGTGTTCCTTGTGTGGATGGTGTGAGGGAAAGAATCCTTGATGAGGCTCATAATTCTTTTTATTCCATTCATCCGGGGTCAACAAAGATGTATAGAGACTTGAGGGATGTGTATTGGTGGGGTGGTATGAAGAAGGACATTGCAAAATTTGTTTCGGGTTGCCATAGTTGTCAACAAGTCAAGGCCGAACATCAAGGCCAGGTGGCCTAACTCAAGACATTGAGATACCTACTTGGAAGTGGGAAGAAATCAACATGGATTTTGTAGTGGGCTTACCCAAGGCTAGAAGAGGCTTTGATTCGGTTTGGGTGGTGGTTTATCGGATGACAAAGTCGGCTCATTTCCTACCGGTAAAAACTACTTACGGGGCTGAAGAGTATGCCAAGTTGTACATTCATGAATTGGTAAGGTTGCATGGGATTCTTTTGTCTATCATCTCGGATCGTGGTGCCCAATTTACTTCTCACTTTTGGAAGTCATTCCAAAGGGGTCTTGGTACAAAGGTAAAGCTTAGCACGACCTTCCACCCTCAAACGGATGGCCAAGCCGAGAGAACAATTCAAACCTTGGAGGATATGTTTAGAGCTTATGTATTGGAGTTAAAAGGTAGTTGCGATGATCATCTTCCTTTGATAGAATTTGCATACAACAATAGTTATCGTTCTAGTATAGGTAAGGCTCCTTTTGAGGCACTTTATGGTAGACGGTGTAGGTCACTGGTTGGGTGGTTTGAAGTTGGAGAGGTGGCCTTGTTGGGTCCGGATCTGGTCATTGATGCTCTTGAGAAGGTAAGGATGATTAGGGAGAGGTTGAAAACAGCCCAAAGTCATCAAAAGTCTTATGCCGATGTGAGGAGACGGGATCTTGAATTCAAAGTGGGTGATTGGGTTAATTTGAAAGTTTCTCCAATGAAAGGTGTGGTTCGTTTTGGTAAGAAGGGGAAATTAAGTCCTAGGTATGTCGGTCCTTATGAGATAATAAGAAGGGTTGGTAAAGTAGCCTATAATTTGGGGTTGCCCAAGGAGATGGAATTAGTTCATCCGGTATTCCATGTATCGATGTTGAGGAAATGTGTTGGTGATCCTAGCACTGTTATACCTCTTGAGGGTGTGGGTGTTGTAGAAGATAATTTGGCATATGAAGAAGTCCCTGTTCAGATCTTAGATAGACAAGTTAAAAGGTTGAGGAACAAAGAAGTGGCGTCCGTTAAGGTGCTTTGGAGAAATCAACAAATGGAGAGTGCTACTTGGGAGGCTGAAGCGGACATGCAAAGACGTTATCCTTATCTATTCAACTCCACTCAAGCCTAAGGTATTAAATCAAGTCCTTTGTACTCCATTGAGTCTTACATTTCAGCCCCTGAATCATTAATGTGCATATATGTTTAAATTAATGAGTTATGGATGCTTTACACTAAGTTTTGAAACCTTGAAGTGATGTTAAATAAAATTTTTGCATTCATGTCGGGGCTGATATGTTCTTACTAAGTCTTGCCTTGTATGTCTCTTCCACATTCGGGGATGAATGTTCCCAAGGGGGAGATATTGAAATGACCCAAAAAGTTCTTAAAAATGTGCTTCGGAAGTTACCGGAAACTTGTTTAGCTATATAAAAAAAATCCATTTCGTTTTTCGAAAATCCGACTTCTATTCTTGTTTAGGGGGTCAAATTGAGTGGGAAATGGGTCTAACCCAAACTTTAGAGCAACCGTATCAAAATCCAAAATTTCCAAGTGAAGCCTTTTTCGAGGGTCTACTTTGGAGGGTCATATCTCCTAGCACACAAATAATTGAGTGGCCCATAACTTATCCATGGAAAGCCCTTTGTGTTAGCTACCTAATGCACTTCGTTTCACCTCATTCGGAGTTCGGACGAAAAAGTTATGCCCATATTCGTAAAATCTGTCCAGCAGAAAATGCAATTTCCAGTGAGCGTTTTTACTGTTCACCCGCCTCATTTTTTGTCTAAGTGTTGGACCATTTTTTTCCGAAGGGCATATGTTATTTCCTATATACCATTAGTTCAATTCTCATCACTAAAACATTTCCCAAAACACCTCTCCCATACTTAGATACATTTTCTCTCAAGATTCTCTCAAGAACCCTAATCCAAAACCTTCCTCAAGATTGAAGAGACTCTTGCTCCAAGTTCCAAGCTTCCATTGAAGACACTCTCAAGACCTTCATAAGAACTCAAGGTATGTGGTGTTGAACTCATGGGTCCTTCCACCCATAGTGCCTAGACTCTATTCTACTCACTAATTCATGGTTTAAGTTAAGATTCATAAATTAGTCTTGTTCTTTGTAATAATTTCCTGCACATTGAATTTTAAACATGAAAAGTGATTGTTTTGAGCATGTTGTGACTCTAGAACTTGAATCTAAATTTGGAATGGATGTGGAGATTTTCATGTGGTATTGTGGGTGTTAAAAGGTGTTGTTGTAGGTTGTTCACTGGTTTGGCTGCATAATTACTACCCTATTTTCCATGCTCTTTGATTCCATTACATGCCTTCAAGGTGTTTGACAAAATGTCCAACTATGGAGAATTGATGAATCGATGCTTTAAAGCTTGAGTTATGAGATGTATGGCAATCCAGAGATGTGTTGATGACAAACTAAGCTTGTGTATATGTTCATTCCATACGTGAGATTGCATTAGAGCCTAATGGGAATTTCCTATATAAAGTGTTGCATGACCATGCCCGGTCCGGGGGAAAAGAACCGGACAACCATGTGAGAGGTTTATATCTCACCACCTAGGATGCTTGGGGTGTGACCAACATCAACCATGTGAGAGGTTTATATCTCACCACCTAGGATGCTTGGGGTGTGACCAACATCAACCATGTGAGGGGTTTATACCTTGCCACCAGGGTGTCCGGGTGTGAACGGCATCCCCCATCCTAAGTTGGGGTTATAGATTGGTTGGATCATGCATACACATATGATATCTACTATTAGTATAGATTTACTTAAACATGTTTTGACTTCACTTTGATCATGCATCCTCATATTGTTATTCATAATGCCTATGAAACTATTTCTTGTATTTCGATTGTGTCCTTGTCTATTGTTGTGTTGCACCCCGCATACTTAGTACATTCCAAGTACTAACGCATATTTTGCCTACATGATGTCACCATGTAGGGACCGGAGCTACTCTTGATCCTTCTCTCCATTCACGTGGCTAGTACGGTGCTTATCCGAGTTTGTTGGTGAGTCCTCAATGATTCGAGGGCTATGTTATGTTTCCTACTCCTATGTTTTGAGACTTTAGCTTGCAATTGTATTTTGACTATGAGGGGAGCCGGTAGTATGTCATGGCCCCCGTCCTATCTATGTATGTAGAGGTGTGCGTTGGACAAGTATTTTGTAAATGAGCTTGACTCTTGTTCTATGATGTCATTTTGAAATGGTTTGCCCTTAGTCCCTATTTCCCGTTAATTAATGTTGATTGTACTTCCGCGACCGATGAAGTGTGATGACAAGTTTGAGAGGCTTGTTTGGGGTTCCTTCGGGTTCCTCATTCGCCATGTCACGTCTAGGCCCTAGGCTTGCGTCGTGACAACTACCAGAAGAGCATTTGTAAGAAGATTGGAAGAGGAGATTGTTAATGATGAGGGAGCTCATCTCCAAGGTCCTCAAGTTACCCTAGATGAGCAAGCTCAGGTTGATTCGAAAAATGTGACTTAAGCTGAATTTAGGGCCTTGATGCATTTGATAACCCATGCCATGACGGCCCAAACTCAAGCTATGGCGACCCAAACAGAAGCTATGATAGCTCAAGTCACTAGGGATGCTGGAGCTCGTGTGAACCACAATGCAAGTACACCCGCTTCAAGAATTAGGGATTTTACAAGAATGAATCCCCCTACCTTCTATGGCTCTAAAGTGGATAAGGACCTCCAAGAATTTATAGATGAAGTGTTTAAGGTGGTAGATTCCATGGGCATATCTTCTCAAGAAAAGGCGGAACTAGCTGCCTACCAATTGAAAGACATAGCTCAAGTATGATTTGAGCAATAAAGAGAAGAGAGAACCGTAAGAGCGGGCCCGGTTGATTGGGGATCGTTCAAGATGGCCTTTCTAGATTGGTTTTTCTCCCTAGAGTTGAGGGAACAAAAGTTGGTGGAATTCATAAACCTTCGTCAAGGAGGAATGAGTGTGAAGGAGTACTCTCTCAACTTCACCTAACTATCCAAGCATGCTACATCTTTGGTGGCCAATTCAAGGTCTAGGATGAATAGGTTTGTGATGGGGGTGTCCGATTTGGTTGAAGAAGAATGTCGTATGTCAATGCTCCTTCATGACATGACTATCTCAAGGCTCATGGTATACACTCAACAAATTGAAGAGACAAAACTCAAGAAAATGAATAGAGAGGTTAAAAGAGCAATGACCAATGATGGGAATTCTTCCAAGGGTAAGTTTGAGGTTCAAGGTAAACCAAGGTTTAAGAAGAGTTTTTCTAATGAAGGAAATTCTAGCACTCCCAAGGTCAAAAAAAGAGAGGGTGCCTACTCCTAATCCACAAGGTGGTAGTGGAGGTAGTTTTTATGTTTATAGACCTACATGTGCAATGTGTGGCAAAAAGCATGATGACAAGTTCCTTGTTAGCGTGGATGGGTGTTTTAGTTATGGAAAGAGTGGTCACATGAAGAGGGATTGTCCTATGCTAAAGGCTCAAGGTAAATAGGGCAAGCAAGTACCTTCTAGTTGCTCAAATTTTGATACTCCCAAGAAGAATCACTTTTATGATCTCCAATCTAGAAGTGACAAAGAGGGTTCTCCGGACGTTGTCACCGGTATATTTCAAGTATTTTCCATTAATGTTTATGCATGGTTAGACCCCGGTGCCACCTTATCATTTGTTACACCTTCAGTAGCTATGAAATTTGAAGTACTCCCCGAAATATTAGAGGAACCTTTCTTGATTTCTACCCCGGTAGGTGACTCGGTTGTAGCTAAAAGAGTTTATAGGGGTTGTCCCATTTCATTGTCTCATAAAGTCACTTTGGTTGATTTGGTAGAATTAGATATGTTGGACTTCGATGTCATATTGGGGATAGATTGGTTGCATACTTGTTTTACTTCCATTAATCGTAGAACTAGGGTAGTAAAGTTTCAATTTCCCAATGAGCCTATTTTAGAATGGAAGTGGGGAAACTCTATTCCTAGAAGTCTTTTTGTTTCATATCTAAAGCCAGAAAAATGATTTCTTAGGGGTGTATCTATCATATTGTGAGAGTTAAGGACATTGAGTCCGAGACTCCTCTTTTAGAGTCGGTCCCCGTAGTAAGGGAATTTCAAGAAGTCTTTCCCGGTGACTTATCCAGAATTCCTCCTGAACGGGAAATAGACTTCGGTATTGATCTTATACCAAATATACAACCCATATCCATTCCTCCTTACAGGATGGCTCCGGCCGAATTGAAAGAATTGAAGAAAAAACTCAACGATTTGCTAGACAAGGGCTTTATTCAACCAAGAATATCTCCATGGGGTGCTCTGATATTGTTTGTTAAGAAAAAAGATGGGTCCCTTAGGATGTGTAAAGACTACAACCAATTGAACAAGGTCACTATAAATAATAAGTACCTTCTCCCTAGAATTGATGATTTGTTTGACCAACTACAAGGGGCGAGTTACTTTTCAAAGATTGACCTAAGTTCGGGCTATCACCAACTAAGGGTGAGAGGGGTTGACATTCCTAAGACGACCTTCCGAACAAGATATGGTCACTATGAATTCTTATTTATGTCTTTTGGTCTAACAAATTCCCCGGAGTCATTCATGGATCTAATGAATAGGGTATTTAGGCAATATCTTGATTCGTTCGTGATCATTTTTATTAACGATATTTCGATCTACTGAAAGAGTGAGGGTGATCACATGAGTCATTTGAGGATAGTATTGCAAGTCCTTATGGACCAACAATTGTATGTTAAGTTTAGCAAGTGTTAGTTTTGGGTAAGGTCAATTACTTTCCTCGGTCATATTGTAGCAAGCATAGGCATAGAGGTTGATCCTAAGACGAAAGATACAGTTAAGGGTTGGCCTAGACCTCTGAGTCCTACCGATATTCGAAGCTTTTTGGGTTTGGCCGGGTATTATCAGAAATTTGTAGAGGGCTTCTCATCTATTGCTTCTCCATTAACGGCCTTGACCCAAAAGAAGTCCAAATTTGAGTGGTCGGAAGCTTGTGAGAAAAGCTTCCAAGAGTTGAAGGATATGCTCATTTTCGCTCCGGTATTAACCTTGTCGGAGGGTACGGACGGGTTCGTAGTGTATTGTGATGCTTCGAGAGTTGGGTTGGGGTGTGTTCTTATGCAACACGGTAAGGTGATTGCCTATGCTTAAAGGAAACTCAAGATCCATGAAAAGAATTACCCGTGCCCATGATCTTGAACAAGCGGCGGTGGTATTTACCTTGAAAATATGGAGACACTATCTATACGGGGTGCATATTGACGTGTTCACCAATCACAAGAGTCTTCAATATGTGTTTAGCTAAAAGGACAATGAAATGACCCAAAAAGTTCTTAAAAATGTGCTTCGGAAGTTACCGGAAACTTGTTTAGCCATATAAAAAAAATCCGTTTCGTTTTTCGAAAATCTGACTTCATATTCTTGTTTATGGGGTCAAATTGAGTGGGAAATGGGTCTAACCCAAATTTTAGAGCAACCGTATCAAAATTCGAATTTTCCAAGTGAAGACTTTTTCGACGGTCTACTTTGGAGGGTAATATCTCCTAATACATAAATAATTGGGTGGACCATAACATATCTATGGAAAGCCCTTTGAGTTATCTACCTAACGCACCTCGTTTCACCTCATTCGGAGTTCGGACGAAGAAGTTATGCCCATTTTCGTAAAATCTGTCCGGCGGGAAATGCAATTTCCATTGAGCGTTTTTACTGTTAACCCGCCTCATTTTTTTTCTATGTGTTGGACCATTTTTTTTCCAAAGGGCATATGTTATTTGCTATATACCATTAGTTCAATTCTCATCTCTAAAACATTTCCCAAAACACCTCTGTCATACCTAGACACATTTTCTCTCAAGATTCTCTCAAGAACCCTAATCCAAAACCTTCCTCAAGGTTGAAGAGACTCTTGCTCCAAGTTCCAAGCTGCCATTGAAGACACTCTCAAGACCTTCATAAGAACTCAAGGTATGTGGTGTTGAACTCATGAGTCCTTCCATCCATAGTGCCTAGACTCTATTCTACTCACTAATTCATGGTTTAAGTTATGATTCATAAATTAGTCTTGTTCTTTGTAATAATTTCCTGCACATTGAATTTTAAACATGAAAAGTGATTGTTTTGAGCATGTTGTGACTCTAGAACTTGAATCTAAATTTGGAATGGATATGGAGATTTTCATGTGGTATTGTGGTTGTTAAAAAGGTGTTGTTATAGGTTGTTCACTGGTGTGGCTGTATAATTACTACCCTATTTACCATGCTCTTTGATTCCATTACATGTCTTCAAGGTGTTTGACAAAATGTCCAACTAT
>NC_064286.1:18052096-18057107 GCF_019186545.1 Solanum stenotomum
TATATCTCACCACCTAGGATGCTTGGGGTGTGACCAACATCAACCATGTGAGAGGTTTATATCTCACCACCTAGGATGCTTGGGGTGTGACCAACATCAACCATGTGAGGGGTTTATACCTTGCCACCAGGGTGTCCGGGTGTGAACGGCATTCCCCATCCTAAGTTGGGGTTATAGATTGGTTGGATCATGCATACACATATGATATCTACTGTTAGTATAGATTTACTTAAACATGTTTTGACTTCACTTTAATCATGCATCCTCATATTGTTATTCATAATGCCTATGAAACAACTTATTGTATTTCGATTGTGTCCTTGTCTATTGTTGTGTTGCACCCCGCATACTTAGTTCATTCCAAGTACTAACGCATATTTTGCCTACATGATGTCACCATGTAGGGACCGGAGCTACTCTTGATCCTTCTCTCCATTCACGTGGCTAGTACGGTGCTTATCCGAGTTTGTTGGTAAGTCTTCAATGATTCGAGGGATATGTTATGTTTCCTACTCCTATGTTTTGAGACTTTAGCTTGCAATTGTATTTTTACTATGAGGGTAGCCGGTAGTATGTCATGGCCCCCGTCTTATCTATGTATGTAGAGGTGTGCGTTGGACAAGAGTTTTGTAAATGAGCTTGAGTCTTGTTCTATGATGTCATTTTGAAATGGTTTGCCCTTAGTCCCTATTTCCCGTTAATTAATGTTGAATGTGTTTCCGCGACCGATGAAGTGTGATGACAAGTTTGAGAGGCTTGATTGGGGTTCCTTCGGGTTCCTCATTCGCCATGTCACGTCTAGGCCCTAGGCTTGCGTCGTGACAAGCTTGGTATCAAAGCACTAGGTTGTTAAATCCTTGGAGTCCAACACACCACGTTGAGTAGAGTCATAATCATGGTTGTGAAGCGCGCCACGACTATGAATGGGAGGGTACAAAACATTTTAGGAAAGGTTTCCATTCTTTATGTTCTATGTCGCGCTTAGAGTGCGATAAGGTGATTCCACCCTAACGCTTGTTCTTTGGATTGCTAGATCATCATGTCAAACATGAGGGGAAGACGGGTCTGATCACCGGAAGAGCCACCCACCAATGGTGAGCTCCGTGATGCACTCACCATGGTTGTACAAGTGGTAGCTAACCAAGTGCAACAAGGAGCCCAAGCTCCTCGAACTACCACCCCAGGGGAAAGGGTGAGATTTCATGAGGATAAACCCTCCGGTCTTCCATGGTTCAAAGGTGGATGAGGACCCGCAAGAATTCATCGATGAGGTATGCAAAATCTTGACCATTATGGATGTTGGTGCTTGTGAGAAGGCGGAATTGGCGGCCTACCAACTCAAGGGAGTTGCTCAAATTTGGTTTGATCACTGGAAAGGTGAGAAAGGTAATGGCTATGTGGTGTTGTGGGAGGAGTTTAAACTTGCTTTCCTTAATAGGCTCTTCCCTCTTGAGCTTAGGGAGGCAAAGTTGGTGGAGTTCATGAACTTGAAGCAAGGAGCTATGAGTGTGAGGGAGTATGCCCTCAAATTTGTCCAACTCTCCAAGTATGCACCTCACTTGGTGGCCGACTCTAGGTTGAGGATGAACTAATTTGTGATGGGTGTATCCGACTTGGTTAGTGAATAGTGTCGGTCCGCTATGCTCATTGGAGATATGGATTTGTCTCGGTTGATGACTTATGCCGAGCAAATGGAGGAGGAGAAATTGAGGAAGAGAAGGGGGCACGAGGCCAAGAGGGCCCGATTGGAGAATAGGTTCCCTAAGGGTGTCAGATTTCATCAAGGCCGAGGAAACCCTCATGTCAACCGGGGATTTGCTATCAATGTTCCTAGACCTCAAGGGGGAGGTGAAGTGGGTTCTATGGATGTATGCCCTAAGTGTGGGAGGAAGCATGGTGGTCCTTGCATGAAGGGTTCGGGTGCTTGCTTTGAATGTGGAGAAGTTGGTCATAAGAGGTTTGAATGTCCCAAGATTCGCAACAAGGTCCGAAGTGCTAACACTACTCCTTTGGGTAGAGGTGCTTCTCAAAGTGGTGCCCCAAGGAACAATCGATTTTATGCTTTGCATGGTAGACAAGGTGTTAATGAGACTCCGGATGTGGTGACCGGTATGTTGCAAATCTTTGATCTTGATGTTTATACTTTGATTGATCCGGGTGCCACCCTTTCCTTTGTTACCCCCTTAGTTGCTAGAAAATTTCATGTCGAGTCGGAACTGTTGCATGAGTCATATGAAGTATCTACTCCCATTGGTGTCTCTATTGTTGCTAGAAAAGTGTATAGAAATTGTCCGGTTTGCATATTGAATAAGTTGTTGCCTTGTGATCTTGTTGAGTTGAACATGGTGGATTTTGATGTTATTCTTGGTATGGATTGGTTGCATGCATATTATGCTTCTATTGATTGTGGGACTCGTAAAGTCAAGTTCCGATTACCTAATGAACCCGTCCTTGAGTGGGAGAGCCGGGATGTTGTGGTGAAGGGGAAATTCATTTCTTGCATTAAAGCCCATAGGTTGATTTCCAAAGGGTGCTTGTACCATATTGTGAGAGTCAATGATGTGGAGTCTAAAGTCCCTCCTATTGAGTCTATTCCGGTTGTTAATGAGTTTCTAGATGTCTTCCCAGAAGACCTTCCCGGTGTCCCTCCCGAAAGGGAGATAGATCTTGGTATAGACCTCCTTCCCGATACTCAACCTATTTCTATCCCCCCTTACCGTATGGCCCCGGCGGAGTTGAAAGAGTTGAAAGAGCAATTAAAAGATTTGTTAGAGAAGGGGTTTATTAGACCTAGTCATTCTCCCTGGGGTGCTCCGGTTTTGTTTGTGAAGAAGAAAGATGGGTCTCTTAGAATGTGTATTGATTATCGACAACTTAATAGGGTCACCGTCAAGAATAGGTATCCTCTTCCAAGGATTGACGATTTATTTGACCAATTGCATGGGGCTAGTCACTTCTCTAAGATTGATCTTCGGTCAGGGTATCATCAAGTGAAGGTGAGGGAGTGTGATATTCTCAAGACGGCCTTTCGTACTAGGTATGGGCACTATGAGTTTGTGGTGATGTCTTTCGGGTTGACTAATGCTCCGGCTCTCTTTATGGATTTGATGAATAGGGTTTTCAAACCCTACCTTGATTCTTTTGTGGTGGTGTTTATAGATGACATCTTGATCTATTCTCGGGGTGAGGAAGAGCACAAGGGTCACTTGAGGGTTGTACTCCAAAGATTGAGGGAAGAGAAGTTGTACGCTAAATATGAAAAGTGTGAGTTTTGGTTGAAGGAAGTTGCTTTCCTAGGCCATGTGGTGTCGGGGGATGGTATTAAGGTGGATCCTAAGAAGACCGATGTTATTAGGAATTGGCCTAGACCTTTGACCCCGTCGGATATAAGGAGTTTCTTGGGTTTAGCGGGTTATTATAGGAGATTTGTGGAAGGGTTTTCTTCTCTTGCTTCTCCTATGACTAAGTTGACTCAAAAGAAGGCTAAATTTGTGTGGTCGGATGAGTGTGAGGAAAGCTTCCAAACTTTGAAAGAAAGGCTTGTGTCCGCTCCTATTTTGTCACTTCCGGATGGGTTAGAAGGTTTTGTTGTTTATTGTGATGCTTCCCGTATTGGTTTGGGTTGTGTGTTGATGCAAAGTGGTAAGGTTATAGCCTATGCTTCTAGGCAACTTAAGGTTCATGAAAAAAATTACCCAACCCATGATCTTGAATTGGCCGCCGTGGTTTTTGCTTTAAAGATTTGGCGTCATTATTTGTATGGGGTGCATGTTGATATCTTCACCGACCATAAGAATCTCCAATATGTGTTCACGCAAAAAGATCTTAACTTGAGACAAAGGAGGTGGTTAGAATTCCTTAAGGATTATGATATGAGTGTTCACTATCATCCGGGGAAAGCTAATGTGGTGGCGGATGCATTGAGTAGAGTGTCCATGCGTAGCTTGACTCATGTGGAGGAAGGTAGTAAAGACTTGGCTAAAGAGGTCCATCGGTTGGCCAAATTGGGAGTTAGGTTGAAGGGGTGGATAGTGGAGGAGTAGTTGTTGTGGATGGTTCAAGGTCTTCCTTGGTTGATGAGGTGATAGTCAAGCAAGATCTTGATCATTCTTTGGTAGAATTAAAGTCTTCGGTGAGTAGTGGTAAGGTGGAGGTTTTCTCCCAAGGGGGAGATGGTGCCCTTAGGTACCAAGGTAGATTATGTGTTCCTTGTGTGGATGGTGTGAGGGAAAGAATCCTTGATGAGGCTCATAATTCTTTTTATTCTATTCATCCGGGGTCAACAAAGATGTATAGAGACTTGAGGGATGTGTATTGGTGGGGCGGTATGAAGAAGGACATTGCAAAATTTATTTCGGGTTTCCATAGTTGTCAACAAGTCAAGGCCGAACATCAAAGGCCGGGTGGCCTAACTCAAGACATTGAGATACCTACTTGGAAGTAGGAAGAAATCAACATGGATTTTGTAGTGGGCTTACCCAAGGCTAGAAGAGGCTTTGATTCGGTTTGGGTGGTGGTTGATCGGATGACAAAGTCGGCTCATTTCCTACCGGTTAAAACTACTTACGGGGCTGAAGAGTATGCCAAGTTGTACATTCATGAATTGGTAAGCTTGCATGGGATTCCTTTGTCTATCATCTCGGATCGTGGTGCCCAATTCACTTCTCTATTTTGGAAGTCATTCCAAAGGGGTCTTGGTACAAAGGTAAAGCTTAGCACGACCTTCCACCCTCAAACGGATGGCCAAGCCGAAAGAACAATTCAAACCTTGGAGGATATGCTTAGAGCTTATGTATTGGAGCTGAAAGGTAGTTGGGATGATCATCTTCCTTTGATAGAATTTGCATACAACAATAGTTATCATTCTAGTATTGGTATGGCTCCTTTTGAGGCACTTTATGGTAGACGGTGTAGGTCACTGGTTGGGTGGTTTGAAGTTGGAGAGGTGGCCTTGTTGGGTCCGGATCTGGTCATGGATGCTCTTGAGAAGGTAAGGATGATTAGGGAGAGG